>NW_017804354.1:1370635-1441506 GCF_001625305.1 Branchiostoma belcheri
AATTATTCACTCCTCTCCCTTGTTTTTTTTACAATTTCCAGAGGAAAAGCTCATTTTCTTGTCTTTAAGTGCTACTTTATTCTTTGGGTATTTAGTATGATCTGGTGGGGAAATGTCTGGCTAACTCTAATTACAATGTAGCTTTTATGTCTCAAGTGAAGAAACTTACAAAGACTTATACTACTGTAGTTGTGAGAAAAAGATAATTATCCACAAAATTTACCTTCAGGTCATCACCCCCTCCCCCAAGAAATATGTCCCCCGTCCCCTACCCTCTCTAGATCTACTTGGCTACTCTACATGTACTTGACCTGGCTAGTCAAGGAAAACATAAGGGTCTCGTACATGCTCATATACATGTATGTGGATCCTGTGCAAAAACTGCTCACAATTCAGAGCATAATCTGACTACGCACTCTCTTGTTGTGCTTCCAAGGGTTCTTTTTATGTAACTGAAAATCAGAGGGACCATGTGGGGATTTGATTTAATTGCTAACTCCTCATTGTAGTAGCATATGTTAGCCTAAACCAGAAGTATGGCGATGTCAAGTAAGGTTGCAATGACTGTTGTCATGCATCTGAGACCAGATATCATTTAAGAACCTTGAGTATAGAATTAGCTTTCTTGAGATTACTTTACATGTATGTACACTAGAGACACACTCATAATTGCAAACAATTCCTTCAACAAGAGTATTACTATCATGAAATTGAGCACTTGGAAGGTACGGAAGACAGGGAAACTGATACTACTGACCCTTCGGTGACCAGTCAATGGAATGTCAAATTCCCCTTGTGGTTTACTGATGCTGGTAAGTGTTTGGCCTGAGAGAGTCTAGCTGGTTACATTTGTACATGACCTGGTCTTAATATGCTTTCCTGCATAGCTCAAACCAAACGTCAGTTACATGTATGTCCTAGCCAGGTATCTTCAATTCTGTAATGTGCATATCTCATACCCCTACTTGTGGAGCTATTTTTTCTACTTCAAAATCACCTTACAGATCTCAAGCAGAACAAATGGAAATACATCCAGTTCCCTGCCTAACAACTGGCCAAGAAAAGTACAGGGAAAAAGGTTGGGTTACACAGGCTAAAGGTTGTTCTCCTGAGACTATAGAGGTCTTCTCTATGGGCTAGATAGATAAGCTATGAAAACAATGTGATAGTGATTACAGTTTGGTGGTCAAGAGAGGCTCTCTGGGCCCTTACTGTGAAGACTTTAAAAGACCCTGAATTTGTTAGGATAAGTGTGGAGGTGGGGCATAGAAAATTGTTACACAAACGCAGTAGCACCCCAAGCTACATTGTACCTTGGTGATAAGTTCTTCCAAGGGCAGTTGTCCAGGGCCACACAGTCTCACAGTAAATGTAGCAATTCAACTACTAAAATCATGTCCCAAGTTCTACATGTAACAAGGCTTTATTCTTCTTTCTTTCCTCTTGACTAAATAGTGACAAATCAATTGTAGATAACAATCAGATTCTGGTGTTCAAGACTGGAATCATCTTGTATTGACCCACAAAAAGTGCTGACCTTCAGCCATCAGCTGAGATGGTCAGACGAGAAAAAGCAAGAAAGATGAGGTTGGGGAAGTGGATGGTGCAGCAGCTGTTCTAACCGTTACACAGCCCCCAAAATCCCGAGGACATCCAGTCTGGGAGTCTTGAAGAACTTCAAAGTGGGATAGGAGAGACATTTGTAACCAAGGGTTGAAACTTGATTTTAGGGTGTGATTGAGCCATGATATAATGGCACAGAAGCTGCTGCTAGGCCTATAGGCTAGCTGCTAGAAGTTGCTAGGCCTAAATCAAAAAGCAAAAAGCATGGTGCAAAGCTACATGTATCTGAATGCCAAATTGCGGGGCATTGGGTTGTCATGAAGTGGAGCAAAAGCCAATAATAAGCATTTCTGACAATTATTACCCAAAATAATCAAAGTTTTAGCCCAGGAAAGCCCCAGTGGTGTTACGGATTAGCACAAGTCCTCCAGGGACGTCCCCAGAGTTGGCCTGGCAGGGCTGTCAGGTCAGTCTCGGTGACCTACTAGTACCTAACGGTCCGGTCCGTCTATCCTGTCAATGCAATTTAACCTTGATAGAATTCAAATAAAATTATGTAACCTAGTTACTGTGGAACAATCTTCCATTTTTGAGGTGGTAGACTTTATTTGCTGGTTATTTCTCAGGTCCGTGATGCTGTTTGGCTATGTTCGTTTTCTTGTGGGGGGCCACCGGACCATCTGGTTGTGAAAATCTACACTTTCAATGACCCGGCTTCTCTATTTCCTCTCCTCTCCGTATGATCCATAGAAGATTCCAGGCATAACCTTTCTCAAAGTCTTCTTCTCCTTTCTCCTCGCTAAAGCCACAAAAATTAGATACTGTTCAAGTCTATACGTAAGGCCTAAAAGAGTTCATTCAGACCACTTTTCTAGTGAGTGTCAAATTCACCCAGGGCACAGTAAACCAACTTTGTTCTCGATTAAAACAAAGTGTGTGATCTTATATCTGGTTTAAATCCTGTTGCATTACAAGACGATATACACAATGTACTACACAAGACTACACAAATGTATATGCTAACGTTGCAAGGAATACAGGAAAAGCCCATGCATTTCCGACAAGTTATGCCCAAAATACATGTAACGTGATTGTAGCATTTGTAGGAGAGTATATCTACCACTTATCACCATATTGATACATTTTGTAAGACAGTATTGTACGAAATCTTTAAAAAAGCAGATTTCTGCGCAGAAATCTGCGGTGTGAAACCGTTTCCAGTGTGGATGTACATTTTGAAATCACGGACGCAGAAATATATTCCGTTTCGAATCGGATCGTGGCCAAACCGGAACACATTTCAATCATGAACGACGCCTGAGATACATGTATTACTTTGGGCCCAGTGTGCCATGGGTCTGACATCCAGACTAGTCCATGATCGTCCATGGAGGTGTATACAGCTTTGTTTTCTAGATCGTACAGTATACAGTTACAGTACCAGATTAAATCAAATTTTATGATCTTCTATCAGGTTTAAATACTGCTGCACCACGATATGCACAAATAACTACACAAAACTACAGACAGGGTGGCAACCTTATATACAATGTATGCAGATACGACCTTGTATGAGAAGTTCTGTCGAAGTCTACGTGGTCTTAGGGTAGAGAAGGAATATTGAACCTTCAGTCATCTGAATGGGAAAACACTTCTCAATATACATGACATGTAAGTGGAGATGACCATGTGTGCTCAGCACAAAATGTTTTAAAATGTGATGGCAAAGTTTGCACGATTAGTATAATTATTAGAAAAACGTGATGACTTGAATGCATTGGAACCCCCAGTCTGTTCATTGGGGTTTTCTGTCAGCTGGGGGCTAACTGAGGGCACTTGGGAGCACTCTGATACAAATTAATCTGTCACACCTTGTTACAAGCTTATCGTTAAGTAAATACAGGCAGCAGCTAACACAGCAGCTTCTGGTGTTAGCAATAGCAAGACTCACAGCCAGACTATTACAGTGGAGATAAGAGAAAGAGCAACTTTTATGAATTATAAAGATGATGCAAAATCTTGAAGTGAAGAGTCACAAGGTGATAGGGGCATGAGAGGGCAAAATTTTGTATTATGATTATGAAGTAATTTGTCATCATAACAATATTATCATAGATGACTTATTCCTATTGGATTTCTAACTGCATGGAATGAAATTGACAAAACATGGTCCTTTATAGGTACAAGACTGCCATACAACACTTTTTAGGCCTTGTTCATGTGAAGTCACCCAAACCGCGATTCGGGTAACTCGCATTCCTCACATCTGGTCCATGTGCCATACATTCCTTTCAAACCGTGCCCGATCACAATTCTCTGAAACTACATTCATTGTTGTTTGATTGAAACAATGCAACGCAAGGTGGCGTGTTGTTAATGTCAGAGGTCAACGACCTGCTTGCTGGTGCCCCTCCCAGCGTATCTCGGCCGAATGCCGACGTGGTCCCGCCAGAGGCGGTGAAACTCGACCTAGAACAGACACATTATTTGACCATTACTGCTCTTCAAGTTGCTGCCACTTAAAATTTGGTATTGCTTATAAATAAAGAAATATCACCCCGTAATCCATGACCAGGGGAAGTCACATTGAAATCACATTGCGTTCAGATGCAAATTGCGATGCGGGAAAACCAATTCGAAACCACCTCCAGAAGTGGTTTGGGATCAAGGCGCTTTCAATGTGATTTGGAGCGTTCAGATGGAGCCACTTGAAACCGGCTTCGAGGGAAAGCACACGGTAAAGCGCCTTCACTGACTTCACATGAACACGGCCTTTGATAATTTGGAACTTTGGCTTTGAAAATGAACTGTCATTGTATATCAGTGAGAGCTGTGAAAGTCACCAGGTCCTGTTTGTTGAACAACTTACAAATCAATGTAGACCCAATTTACACACACACGCAAAAGTCTTAAGTACAAAAAAGCAGATTAGTAGCCTCCTTCACAGACTTGTACAGTGGCATTGATGTTTTTGGGAAGCAACGCAAGTTTTGCCCTTGCCCCCCAAAAATTAATGGCGCCTCTACACATCTTGTAGATCAGATAGTACTCGAGGTAACGTACTTGATGTAATATATTGTCAAAGCAGGCAGATTTACATACAGGGAAAATTTGATGTCTGATCCGGATCCACCACAAATGTCTTGAACTACTTCCTCTAGGTGGATTACTTTTGATTCGGATCAGAGAAAAACAGTTTTGTAGTAATGTATTCTAGCGGAAAACAGGAAGTATCCATGCCACCACAGAGTACAATGTCTCTCCCATCGCCTCTTCTCTTGCATCCCTACATTTGGTGGCATGGGGAGCAGCCGGACCTCTCGCAACCCGCAATACCTCCTGAATCGCCTGGCAATGAATCCACCTGCCTGATCGCTGCTCAAGCTGCGCTACCACGCCTACAACCGCCTGTCTCGCCCACCTGCTGCAAACCGACCCCGATCGTCGACATGCTGCAACAACAAAGCCAGCTTGCCGGCCAACTACTTCTGCCATGTATCTCTGGCCGCCATCACTGAGCACCGAGCACAACATCACGCCACGTGTACAAGAACTCAAGCTTCAGTCTGACAATGACCATCAGCTGGTGTGTTACGCCGAAAGGCGGTTATACCGACTATACAGATATAGATACAGCATGAAGTACTGTGACCTGAATGACCTGAAAGTACTTGTGCCTGAAATGTGTGTGCCATCTGTAAACTCTTTTGTGCTTTTTGAAGGTACTTGGCAGAATGTCCTGTCTTGTATGTTTTTTTGCAGCACAGGGATTAGTAGCAAACACATACACAATGTAGGACGAGTGTGAGTCCACTCTCAGTCTAACATCATAAAATAAATAAGGCATTGCAAATTCCTTCATATTTTGCATTTGGATAGAGAATTCTGCATTTGGGTTGCAGAATTCTGCACCTGAATGCAGAATTCTGTGCAGAATTCTGCATCCGAATGCAGAATTCTGCAGAACTGACCTAGTCCCAGGGGACCTACCGTGTATCGATGATACCTACGCAACTTTCAGCGGGTAATATAATAATGTCTTAATGGTTAAAGGTCGTCCGGAATGAGAGTCAGTCCGGAATTAAAGTGTTGTCTGTTTGTAGTATAATTATACAGTTTGCACATAGTATATGCACCTATGTGCACTTTGCACATAGGTGTGTGCACTTTGCACATAGTGTGTGCACTTTGCACATAGGTGTGTGCACTTTGCACATAGGTATGTGCATTTTGCACATAGGTGTGTGCACTTTGCACATAGGTGTGTGCACTTTGCACATAGGTATGTGCATTTTGCACATAGGTGTGTGCACTTTGCACATAGGTGTGTGCATTTTGCACATACTGTATGGAGAATTTCTCGTTTTAGTTGGGAATGTGTTATATATTGTTTTGAAAAATATATATATATTCTTCTTAGACATATATATTTTACAATTGAATGTATTCTAAATATATATAGATATATATATTGTATTTTTGACAGTGTTCCTGCTTCGTAGCTGACATCGAGAAACTCCCTTTGTGTTCTCCATTCCATTAATTTATGTATGACCAGGTTATTCCAGTCCATGTTCCCGGAGCCACCGCACGCTCCGACGTTCATAAGTATGAGTTATTGATATAAGTTGATCAGGTGCAGTAATGTTCCTGCACTCATGGAGGGGGACCCTGTACACATGGAGGGGGACCCTGTACACATGAAGGGGGACCCTGTACTCATGGAGGGGGACCCTGTACACATGGAGGGGGACCCTGTACACATGGAGGGGGACCCTGTACACATGGAGGGGGACCCTGTACACATGGAGGGGGACCCTGTAAACATGGAGGGGGACCCTGTACACATGGAGGGGGACTCTGTACACATGAAGGGGGACCCTGTACTCATGGAGGGGGACCCTGTACACATGGAGGGGGACCCTGTACTCATGGAGGGGGACCCAGTGTAAAACCAATGTAATCTGTCTTCTATTTCAGAACAAAAAAACTCCGGTTTGGTGGTAGCAAAATACATGATCATGAGAAATTCTTGAGGCTGTTATCAGAGAAATTAAATACACAATTTGCACAATTTATTAAAATGATGTTGTTGTCTTTAGTTTCACACGATTTTCTCAAAATGGCGGCAAACACGCCGAGGAAGGAATGTGAAGAAATCAGTGTTGATGGAATTCCTTCTGATAGATGCGCAACCTGTGCCAAAACTTTCGAGGGGACAAATAACCTGTTCTTTGAATTGTGTATCACAGTTTGGATCAGAATTTAGCTTGCTCTTCAATACACGACATAATGCTTTCTGATTGTTAACAACATATATCATTGAAGATCATATTCATATCTTTTCTAACACTATATTAGGGCTGAAGACCCAGAGAGAGTAGTGCAAAGAACTGGGCTTATCCTGTCAGTGGCTCTCTACTCCAACAAGCGGTTGAGCTTCACCCAGGCCTGCATGGGGGTACAGCTGTGGCGGCAGGGCTGCCCACTGAAAGTGTTCACCACAATCGACTCCCTTGGTGTATCTCAGTCTGTTTTCTCTGCACGTGGCCAGGTCGACCGGCTCCGGCTTGGTCATGACAGTCAAGTCAACGTCTGGAAACAAGAAGTAGAGGTAAATAACACCTGGACCAACCATCACAAATATCCTGAATGTCATTGAACTACAATTGAACTAACTACGAAAAGTTACATATTCTTGTCACCTTTTTGTGCATTAGAACATTGCGGCCAGTGCCCGTAGACAGCTGTTGTTTCACCAGGATGCACCATCCACAGGTTACTCTTTGACTTGGGACAATGTGCGCATTCACACGTGGAGGGAAACAGCTTCACCCAGTTGACATTGAATGCACAAGAGGAATTCCAAATGTAAGAAACCATGTTGAACGTGTAATTGGCCAGGTTTGTATTGCCCCCTTTCAGCGATTCTGGATGGCACCGTGGCCACCACGACACCGGCGTTAGATACACCTCCGCCGCCGCACAAGCCACCGACACAGACACCGCCGCCTCGCACACCGCCTCTGCCGCATCAAACGCCACCACCACCGCTGCTCCTACCACGACCACCAACCCCGCCGCAACCATGATCCCAACACTACAGACACCGCCGCACACGCCGCACTTCCAACCATTACTACAAACGCCACAACCTCATTCCCACTGCCGCAGCCCTCACAACTTCCAATCATACAGATGCAACACCAACAACACCAGATGCCACCAGCGCCACCACAAATCCTCACACGGCAACAGCCCTCACAACTTCCAATCATACAGATGCAAAACCTACGTGTATATACATTGTACATGTATGTTTGTAGCCGTATATACAGGGCTTGAAATACTAGGGCATGAGTACCTTAGTGCAGGTAAAATTGGAGCTGTGCAGGTATTCTTTTATCTCTACCTGCACTTAACCTGCATTGATATACATGATGTATGTGTTTGTGGACTTTCATATGCTGTATACATTTGCTTCATTTACTGTCACCACCTATGAACTGTAAAGTGAATAATGGCAATGGCTTATAAACAGTTTTGCTATAATCCGTACTTACTTGAATTTTGAGTGGTGTAGGTCTTGTGCAGGTAATTTTTAATGTTACAACAGTGCAGGTATGCAGAAAATGACTACATTATTGTTCCTAGAACGTACTTGTACATGATTCATAAAATCGTTGTTTTTAGGTTTGTATATCTTTATAGGTAAGTAACAAAGTGTTTCCCTACATGACTTTCTATTGCTTTGTTTTGGCAAGAGAACATGTGGACTTGGTCCCTCAACACATCAGAGAAGGGACGAAGGAGGAGCAGAGGTCCTGGCTGCACAAGAAGGTAGGGGAGATCGTTGATGCCTGCATCATGAACTCAGACAGCACACACGGGGGACCTGTTTGTTGGTGTGGAAGGGAGCTTTGCAACCAAGGCCAAGAGTACTACACCCCTGCCGCGAGCCTGACTGCACTCGACAGTTCAGGTACCTCAAGGCTAGGCTAACACATGAGAGGATTGACACACATGGGTTAGGAGTTTCCTGATGAGGATGAGTTGTATACAGAAGAGTTAAGTTCCCAGCCAAGTACTCAGCCCCCTCCTTGTGATTACAAGAAAGATCATTCCGAGGCACGGCTGTGTTTTGGAATGTTATTGGAAAACATGAATGATGCGGTCAAGGAGGGGGATGGAGAAAGGTTGGTGCGGTTATACCGTGTGGCTCTTCTGTACTATAAGGCGTATGGGCATACGCAATAAGCGTATAGTACCATCCTTATGCTGGTTCGAACGCTATATTCGCACCACATGAAAGCACATAGCCTGACCTGGATCAGGTTCTTTAATTCCAAGGGTGGTAAGGGGAAGAACATCTCTTGTGACCTCCACCTAGAACATGTCAACAACTTCTTGAGGTCGTCCTTGAAGGGGCTGGGGCCTAACCTCACTGAACAGACAGCAAGCAGGATAAGTAAGTCCCTAGGTATCCTGAAAGGTGTCTTGGGAACAACTCATGAGGAGCTTGGTGTAGAGAAACCATCTGGCTACCACCACAGCGCAAACAAAACTGGGCCGTCTGTACATATAGTCATATTATTCTTTAACTGATGTAATTGTGTGTGTATTTCATGTGTATGTTGTATATGGGCGAGTTATGCCTGAAATAAAGAAAAACCCAAAACACCCACTCCCTTGTTGAAGTACTGAGAGATGCAGAGGTATGTAAGTTCATTGGTGACAGAGAATTCACAGCTTTCCCCAAGTTTAAGAAGAATCTCTTTGTACACTCAAGTACAACAGCATCTGGGAGTGGATGAAGGGGAAGTTGAAGTTTTGGAATAGAAAGTATACTTTTGTACTGTGAATGTTCTCTGTAACTGTTTAATAAAAAATATCTTTATTGTACATTCATGCCCTAATAACTGACCACAATTATGTAAAAATCCACTCCAACACATTTGGGACCGCATTTCCCTGTAATCACGCATAAATGTGTGTAGATTTGTAAATATTGTACATTTGGATGCATACACAGGGGTACCACAGGTGAGTAAACACCTGCAGTCGGACAGAGCACAGGAAAAATCGTACCTCCCCCTTCGTGTTCGGCCTCTGATTCGGCTTATGCCCGGAGTGGGGTTAGGTAGCCGGCTCGCGACATTTTTGGTACTTCTGCAGTACACACTGAGAAAGCAACCTGTCCTAGGTTACCACCTGTCCAACGTGACCGCGACCACCCTGAGTTGAGTCAACTATACCTGTCCATATGATATAATATAATCAAAATGGCCCTTCATATATGGGAGATGTTTCCAGACTCTTCATGAGAGTATTTCAATTTACAGGATAAGTGTCAGATGGCACTCAAAGGGGGTGTCATTGAGTTGACCCAAGCAGGGAAAAAGCAGACCTACAGGAACATGGAGGTGACCATAAGAGGGAAAGACCACAGTCAAGTCTGTAGGAGAAATCAAAGCTTGCTTATCAGGTAAGGTCAACACTTCATAATGATGCTTTGCTGCAGTAAGGACAGTCAGAGAATATGCCTCATCTTTATACAACTAGTTCCAAACTTCCAGATTCAAACTATGAAGCTTCAAGTTAGAGAATGCGTGAAACTTTTAAGGGGTATGTGACTGAGCTGAACAACATTCTAGACAACGAGGAGGTCAGTCGACATATTCTGAGTTATGCCGTAGGTACAATGAAGAAACTGGTCTTGCAATGTAAAGCTGTTGCGTGTGGAGTTTCTCGGCTACGTTCAATGGAACCAAAAGTGAATATATTTCCAAATGAAAAATTGAAGCTACAGCCTATGAAAAAAGCAAAGAAATGCAAGGTGGCAAAAAAGGTTTTATTGGCCCTTCAACTGAAAAGAAGAAGATTTTGGAGACACTACTTGATGTTGAAGGTAATGACGATGATAAAGATGTCATGAATGTCACAGATTCAGAAGAAATAACAAAGACATCAGAAATAATGTCCTGTCCAAGCAACAGAGAAGAGTCAGGCAAAACAACAAGCTGGCATTCCAATTATGGGCACATATCAAGTACCAAGGAGATATCTGGGAGAGTGTACACACGATTGTCACGAAAATATCTGAGACAAAATCATAATATGACATTTACCCCACCTGTATCATCTGTAGATGACCTTGGACAAACGTTATATAAGAATGGACCACATAACATAACCATGGCCCACTTGAAGTCTATAGAGCATGACCTTCCTGTCGAAGAGTTGGTGCCACTAACATCCTATGACCAGCAGTTTGTGACAGGATGGTTATATGATGAAGTCATAAATTCTTTCTTTTATCAGCTGGAAAAACAAAAGGAAGGAATCATGTACTCCCCCAATACGGCAATGTCAGCTCTTGGCAATGGATCATCTGTGAAAGCACTGTGGAAAAATGTTGACATAACAAAGAAGGTGCACACTGGGTGTTGATTGTTGTAGACATTAAGAGAAGCACTATGCTGTACTTAGACCCAATGACAAATACGCCAACAGAAAAAACAATACAAGGGCATCCCCTTGTGTCCCGCATGCTGCTGGAGAAGTTTGGCTTGGAACACCTAAAGTTGGAGGTGCCAAAGAAGACAAATCAGGTGGATAGCAGCAGCTGTGGTATCCTTGTTTGCTTTTATGGAGAACAAAATGTAAGAGGCGATTCCCTCACTTCAGTCTTAGACACCAGACGTTATAGGAAGTTGATAATCCAGAAAATAGTGGATAATGCACAGAGTGTATAAATGGATACTGATAACACCAATTGTACTTGTGACAAACATTGCTTTGGCATCACTAGCTGCTGAGGCAATGCTTGACGTCCCTGTACCTATGCCTGTGGAACTACCCATTCGATCCTTAAGAGAAATCTATCATAGATTATATAGGCTGTAAGACGTGTTTCTCTTGTAAAAAAAAAACAATCATTTAAGAGAGTATGGATACGATGCGATTATAAACCCCTGGTAGATGACTTACAAGTTCTAGCAGAAGGATGCCCTTTCAGAATTAATAGTAATGAGATAGTGATAAAGGGTGCTGTAATTGCTTTATGTGCTGACACAAATGCCTGTTTGGCTGTCGCTGGGTTTAAAGAAGGAGTAGGTTTTGCCAACCTTAAGTGTCGACACTGTGACTGTACTTTCAATGACAAGCAAACCAAATTTTATGAAAATGACTTTGTGCATTTTCCCATCACTGTGCTCCCTGACGTCATAGAGCAGGCCCATCCCGAGGTGAAGAAGGTCACGAGCATCAGAACAATCTGTTCTGCTATGGTGACATCATCACATCGCACTACCTTCTCCCAAACGCACAAACTCCTCAGACTGTACCTGACCATTCCGATCAACTCTGCAACATCCGAGACTGCTGATATACCTCCGCTCCTCCATGACAGAACAGAGACTGAACAACTGCATGCTGCTACATGTCCACAAGGACGTTGTCGACAGTATTGACTTGGGTGCTATCGCGGCAGACTTTGTTGATTTTGAGTTTATTTCAATTGACAATTATCTTACACAGCAATACTGTTCTCTGACTTAGCTTTATTGTCTTTGTTATAAAAAGTACATGATCATGTCAGAGGCTGCACATAGTCAATGAACTTTAAGTTTTAATTTGCACTTCAATTGACAATTATCCGCGAAATTTCAGCTTTTTTTTAAAAAGCTTTCTTGTTTCATCTATTCTTAGACTATGTCGATGTTGAAAAGGGAGATGGAATCGTTCACAAGGGAGACGAGGGGGACGACCTTCGCAAACAGACCTGGGTACGGGATAGCTGCTATTTTTCGACGCTGCCCAACTAACTTCACGAGAGCGGTGATTTCTGCACGACAGCGGACAAGTTTTGAGGTACGTTTTTTACAGGTTATAGTTATCTGAGTGCTTCGAAAATGCATATGCATATGTGAAACAAGTTGAAAACAAATGCTTTCAAAATAAAGAGTGCGACACATGCCCTTTGTGGTCTTTTGGATTTGCGCAGTTCTAGGGCCAGCAATGACGTGACCATTTTGTTTGGACTTCTGGCTGTCTCATATGGTGCAGGCAAGCAATTCGTATCGCTTTTACAGCATCTCGGCCTGTCCGAGTCTTGATGCACATTAATGGGTTTCATGGGTAAAAGACTGGAGAACTTTTGACAACAAGTTTGCAGATAATGGTCCTGTAATGTTTGCCTATGACAATATTAACATCCTCAGAGCTGTCCGACACTTGAGAGTCCTGAAGGGCAAGACACAAATGTGAAATTTCACAGTTCGTATGGCCATCAAGCCAAACTTTGAAGGCATCGAGGAACTGTTTGCATCCAAGGAGACTGCAGAGGTGCCCCAAAAACCTGTTGAAGACCTGATTGCAGACGACATCTTCCTCCAGTCCCATCCAGGTTTGGCACAGGTGTGGGAAGAAGCCCAGGACAAGTACTACCTCAACCTGCTTGATACAGCACTGAACAAACTCCCCAAAGACATCCGGAACCAGACTGACAAGACCACAACACAACAGAAGTCATGGCTGTCCAAACAAGACCTCAAGAACTCAAACACATACACAATTGGACAAAGTCCTGCAACTCCTCCAAACTCTAAAAAAACATTCTTGTGCTGCCACTATCCACAGAAAATGAGGCAACGTTAACAGGCACAGCCTGCATTAATGAAGAATTCGCTAAGGAGTTTCCTATTGAAAGGGCATTACCAAATACCTTCCTTTCGACGAGAATTTCCTTGGCAAGGAAGAGGTACTAATTTAACCAGAGCATCAAGCAGCACCGAGTGGATCAAACTGTCATCCTAAGCAACATTGCAAACGATCCGCGGGCGTCATCTGTGTTTCAGACTTTGGCGCCCATGCTGGAGACCAGCTTGCTGTCCATCCCTTTCTGCCCTGTCAACTGCGGAACAATTGAAAAGAACCGCGTGCAGACAAGGCGGTTTTACCTGGCCACGCAGAAAGGCGGTGGGTATTACATAATTAAGTAGGCTGAACAGGTACTACATTACATTTATCTCCATGACAATTATCATCAACATATCCTGTGGTGACATTTGGCAGTAACTTGCATGAGACTTAACTACTACACCACACATTACACAGAATAGTATAAGTATTTATCAGAAATGATGATAATGATTATGCTGCCATGCATGGCATTGGTGAGAGGGAGAAGCGACCTTGGGGCCAGAACCGGCGACAGGAAAATGTCAACTCGGATTCTTCAGACACAGGCTTCAGCGACAGCGAGTCGGACATGAGTGAGCCTGGGCCTCCTGAGTCAGATGTCGATGATAGCCGAGTTGTATACGATGGAGAGCAGGATGACCTGACACATGTATCTGTGTGTTGTGTCACTTTGGCAAAAGACCTCTGACCTCCAATGAATCTTGAACAAGGAACGGTAATTTGGACACGATTATATAGATCACGATTATGATTTTGACATTTTTGTTTGTATATTTCTGTTCAGTCATTTATATTTGTATCTTTTGTATAATTTTGATTTCCAGTTATACTGATCTCGGTTAACATTTCTGAGTTATGTTACTTGATTGTATAATTTACTTTGATACAAAATTTACTTTTATACAAATTGTTTGCACTCGAATAATTAATTTATTTTCGACTTTTCAGGGAAAACAAGAACGAGTGTATGCTGGCATTTCTGGATATGTTGGTTCACATGGTATTTCGCAAGGTAGGCATGTGTAGAATCATCTAAATTCAAGTGTATAAAACTGTAAACATTACATTGTCTTTGAAATGTTCAACGGCTCGTTAATTTATTTCTACGCAACTATCTATGTACACTTTCAAGGTTGATGGTACTGATGATGGTACTGTGAAAGTTTGGACCTTGTAACTAAATGTGTGTGGGTCTTTCACATACAGCTGTCCTTCCTGATGGCGGGACATACTCACGAAGACATAAGGACGTAGTACGGTTAGAGACAATGGTCAACACTTGCTGATAGAATCCAGGTACATAGAGATGGGGAGGTGACCTGGGAAAAGGCTAGGAACGGGACAACCGCAGTAGACCAACTGTCTAAAGATGAGCTGGTAAAGGACCTGTCCTGGTTGTACATGGAGTAAGAGCTACAGTATGTCGGCTAAGGCTTTGCAGGAGTGTCTGAAGAAAGAACTGCATGGCATCAAACGTCCGCCTGCCTTGCTGTTCAACTGCCCTGGAACAGGGTTAGAAACTCTGCATTTAGACAGGTATGAAGTACTTCCATGTGAGCCTCTGCATGATGTCCGTCACCACATCCAAAACTTGTTTGATGAACTACCACTGCACGTGCCAGCTGACATCTGTCATAAGATCAAACAGATTTATAACAGTCAAATTCAGTCTTACCTTGTTTCCAACGCCATCCTGTCTGACAACCAGCATGCGTACAAACTTCAGCACTCTACAGCGAGTGCTCTGGTACAAATGTCCGGCAGGTGGTTAGAAGAGATAGATAAAGGTAACCTTGTTGGCGCTGTCCTCTGGGACTTTAGTGCCGCTTTTGACGTTGTGAACCATGAAATCTTATTAGCCAAACTAAAAAGTTATGGCTTTATCGATTCTGCAACTAACTGGGTTAAATGCTACCTGGCAAACAGAACACAGGCCGTTTTCGTTAACGGCAGTGTTTCCTATCACCGAGAAATCAAAAGCGGGGTACCCAAAGGTAGTTGTCTGGGCCCTCTACTATTTTGTTTATACACTAACGATCTGCCCACAGTCGTAAAACACAGTTCTGTAGAAATGTACGCTGATGACACTGCCCCATCAGCATCTTGTACTGGACCCATGTCACAGGAACATCTTCCCAGCAATTCTCACTAAGAATGCAGCATTGGACAAGAAATTTGTATCACTCATCAAAAGAAGGACTGTAGGAAACACTACTAGTAAATGTAATATTGCTAATTTGCCAGGACAGGTCTAACATTCCAAGCATAGCTATGAATTCTGAGTTGAAATGCATATTATGATGCACTACTGCTGCTTTAGAGAGTTAAATGTTCTGCGTTTCTTCTTATGTCTTTATTCAGGCATGACAAGATAATTGTTGGAGACAGCAGAGCAGGAAAGGAACCTGTTCAGGTATAAACGGTAAGTCTTGAAATTTCTCTGTTATATTTAGGTCCGTGGTATTTGCAAAAGTATATATATTACAAAAGTCGACCAATTTTATTCACACAATATAACAAAAAAACATCATTTTTTTTTCATATCTCAACTACCTTGTCTTTTTTTCTGCGCAGGACAAACAAGGGAACAAGATATTCAGTTAGTGCTACAAAGTGACAGTAACATCGAAGGGCAGCAGGCATAAGCCGTTTGCCTGGCTATTCTTTGCACTGTAAGAAAGAAGAGTAGGATCAATACTTCGACGGTTATCGTTGTTATTGACTACTTAAACTTGATAGCATGTTTCTATCATCCACAAAATATACGAAGGTCATGTTAGTGATTGTTGTCAAATTTCAAATAAACCATTCTTAATGTCAGGTCAGACACTGGTCCCCACCCACTTCCACCGTGCCCCCCGCTAGACTTGGCGGCTAAGCAGCGCGACGACCCGATCCTGGGACAACTTGTGACTGACAAGGCCCAGAACGTCAAACCCGTGGCCGCCGGCTGGCAGGCCCTAACACGGGACCAACGTGCGCTGTACGGCGACTGGGATAATTTTAGCCTCCTTCGCAGTCTTGTTGGGCGTGGGCGTAATTTTTTCTGTGAGCGACGCGAGTAATATGCCGCCGCGAGGGACGATTTGCTGCCGAGGGACTTTTGCCACGGAGAGAAGGTTTCCGCGCTCCAACAAGACTGCTTCCATTCGGCGAGTTAAAAGGACCTGGGATTAAGCCAGCCTTTCATAGAGGCTATTAACATGTTCGTGCAGGTCCAATTCACATGTTCGCGCAGGTCCAATTCACATGTTCGCGCAAGGGTAATTCACACATACGCGAGGTGTTGGCTGGCACGCGCCAGTCTTTCTTCCGGGAGTTCTGATTTGCATGTCATTATATATTCAGCGTGCAAGTCACGTGATGTTGTGAATCTTCTTACGTGTTTGATCGCTAAAATTAACATTCTTTCTTATTTTTATGTAGAAGAAATTAATTTAAAACGTCGATTTCACCAGCATGTAGCTTCTATATGTCGAATACTGATAAATTGTCGAAAAAAAAACCGACACGGATGAAAGGTCACGTTTGGTCAAAGGTCGCACGGAGCCATATTTCCCGCGCTGGCGAGGCACATGTTTTGTTTCTCGCGGATCCCGGGAATCGAATCGTGTCTCCCTACGATCTCACATGGATGAGCGGGGTGAAAGAATCCACCGAAGGTGCGTATGATGTTTTGTTTCCCCAATTACGAATTTTTTGTTTCCATAATACTCTGCTTTTCACTGACAGCGCGCAGGGTAAGAATGTTTTCATACAGCCCCCCTCCCCACATCTCCCCACATAAGTACGTAAGATAATTTCATTTCGGGGTCTAACGAAATAATAGACATTAAATAACAGCAAAAATGATACATGGTAACAAAAACTGCGTGGAAATACGTCTTAATGTTTAGGATTTCGAGTCACATACGTGCTTTTTTTCTAAGTTTAGGTGTAAAGAACGGGGAGGCGTGCGAAAATGTGTTTCTACAAGGTTTCTAGTAAATAGCAGATTGCTGCCGGCAGTGCAGTGGGCTCTGCATAATTTACCTTTTTGTTATTTTTGCAAAACAATTTGGTCTTGAAACAGTGTCTCTAGTCAGCGAAACCAGTTTTTACCAAATGCTTTTAACATAGCTGTTTATATATTAACAAGTATACATATATTCACTCATATTTACCATTAACGTTACTGTAGACTTTATTGAATTTGAGACATTTTCATTGGAGTGTTCAATCTGTAACTGACGTGCACTCCTTTTAACATACCTTCATGAGCAAACATTCACCTAATGCAAAGTACTAGTAGTATATGTATGTATTTGTATCAAATATACCATATTGAAAATAAATTCATGTTTTCTTACATCACAGGCTTCATCAGACCTTGTACCCCGAAAAACATGGCAGGGTCAGCCTTCAAACGGCATTAAGCATCTTGAGAGACTTCGGGGTTACTGAACAAAGTGTTGGAAAGTATCTCCGTCAGGTCTTTGATGTCCGCATAAAATATGGAAGAGGACCTGCTTCCGAGACATACTTTGAGGGTGTTTCGCTGTCACAATTGCCGAGCTCACAGTTCCAGCCCTTCCAGCCCTTCCAGCCAGGCACACAGCCGAGCTCACAGGTCCAGCCCTTCCAGCCAGGCACACCGCAGCTGAGCTCACAGGTCCAGCCCTTCCAGCCAGGCACACCGCAGCTGAGCTCACAGGTCCAGCCCTTCCAGCCCTTCCAGCCAGGCACACCGCAGCCGAGCTCACAGGTCCAGCCCTTCCAGCCAGGCACACCGCAGCCGAGCTCACAGGTCCAGCCCTTCCAGCCAGGCACACCGCAGCCGAGTTCACAGGTCCAGCCCTTCCAGCCAGGCACACCGCAGCTGAGCTCACAGGTCCAGCCCTTCCAGCCCTTCCAGCTAGGCACACAACTGCCATGCACACCTGCAGCATACATGTGTCTTGTACAGTCGAACATGGAGCTGCAAGAACAGATTCGCAGACTGGAAGAGGAGAAGAAGGCTTTAAACCAGCACTTACAGCAAGTCAACAGGCTGAACCAGTGTGCCATGTGGGACCAGGTTGACACAGGACAGGTAGACAAGGAACTTTCCTTAATATCCAGCAGTAAAAGTCCACTCAGTGGAACCATCCGAACACTGGAGGATATTCGCAGCTTGACGATTGAAGGGGTCGGAGTGTATATCACAAAAAATGCCCCACGACTTTACCACGTGATACAGTCTCTTATGAACAGCGTGTATCAAGAGGATGATGGATTTTCTTCAATCATGGTGATATCCTCTATCACCCATGCACGCAACCGGAAGTCCAGCGTTCTACAGACGATCATCTCCCTGTATCTTCTGCTGTCTGCGAGTCAACACGAGGTACATATATCAAATGGTTTTCTTTCTTGTATAGTGTTTGCATGAATACTATAGTACTATCATTTTGACACAACGATGCTATATCATTTATTGAAGCACGTAGGTTGAATTTTGTAAACACTTCTTAGGGAAATTATCAATATCAATATTCAGTGATAAATGATACTGCACTTTCTGATGTTTGTTGTGTTAGTATAGATTATTGATTTGGTTGTCATTTATACTATAATTAAAAGAACTGAAAACTTTTCCAATCAAGAATGGATATAGTCACACTACTCAACTACATTCTTCTGAAAAGCTTTAATTTCTAATGTATTTGCAGGTCATTCAAATGTTGAACCACACGCACCAGTGTGCATCGTTCCAAACTGCATGGCGTGCTATCGAGCAATTTGCTGACAGCAGGGCTGAAGACTCTCCACTGCCAAACACAACAGAGGTTTGGGCGTACGACAACCTGAACATAATGAAGAGAGTCCGGCATGTCAGAAAGGGTATGTTAAGAATAATATGTGGTAGTGAAGAGGTCTTTGTCACCAGAGGTAGTCAAAAATGCTAAACATGTCATTGAAAATTGATGAATACTTCATTACTTGTTTGGGCAATGTTGCTTAGTGCTTAACATGCTTCAAGTAATTTTTGCCATCAACCTCATCTTGAACATACTAGTATGTGTTTGGTTGGTGGATAGCCACTCATCAGTAATGCATGTTGTGTGGTCAATGGTTACATTTATGTGGCTATGTTAAGGTAAATGCCATTTGGTATAATGGATAGTAAATAGGAGTAACACTTTTTAACATACACTCCTATCTTCAGAGCACCACGCCCAAATGATAAACTGGACGACAAGACTCGTCATCCCAGTGCGACATCTGCCTGCCGACAACCTGGGAAAAGAACCACAGGTATGGACACTGACAGCACTCAATGAACGACCATCTATCCAGTCAATACCTTCTGAATTTATAGCTATCCATTCATGTAAACAGTTGCTGGTTGCTAATGGTATGACAAAATGAATTTTATTTCTTCGTGCAGGGGATGCGACAGAATTTGACGACATCAGACATCCTACCCACAGTGGAGGATGTCACACATCTGAAGGCACGGCTTGTTGATCGGACAGTGAGGCTACTGGTTGAAAAGTTTAAGGCTTTTCACCAGTTCAGCGACAACATCCGTCCATCCAATCAACATGTGAAACGCTCTACATACATGCCTTTGAAGGTCCTGGACAAGGACGAAGCAAAAATATCTGACAACATTCAGATTTTGCTTCAGTTTGCCAAGGACCGTGGTCTCCAGGACATTTGCAAGGATCAGGTGTGATGATTCGTATGTGATGATATACTAGTGCACATTCATACATGTATTCATACATGGTTGTGTTCACAATGGTGTCTTCAGTGCTAAAGAAGAGTTCTGTATACATGTAGGCGTTACAAAAATTACGTGATTTTTCAATGTGTCTTTGGAATATCTATCTGTCCATGACAATTCAAGTTAGGTTTCAATATGTCCAGATCCAGGTAGTGTTTGGAGATCAAGCGACATGTCGAAACCTTCGAGGCGCGAAAAGGTTTAGACAGACCGAAGATGATCATCTGCAGAGTCTCCAGTGGGCAAAAGAGACACCAGGTAAATAAGACTGTTCCTGTATTAGGTCTCCCATTCTATGATTTTTTTTTATTTCAAAATTGGTGTGTACTTGTCTCTAATTACTACAAAGACTATGTTGAAACTTAGTGTCATCTTTTCCTTTTTACCTTCAGGGGACTTTCACTTCCTGTGGGAGGCCGGCAGAACAATTCTGCTGGCCTTCTGGTCATCACCCCGTAATGTCGGGAGTGTGGGTCATCTGCGGGACCTGGTCGACAGAAGGACTGTGGATTCCAGGGGCAAGAACTTCAATGCGGTGGATGAGCTGCTGCACCACATTGAAGAGGCCCACCTGACAGCAGCTCTTATGAAGCATCTCAACATGGAGACCCCAGGTATTTTTGTTTATCCAATTTGTTTGAATTGTTAATCCCTGCACTGTTACATTTCATTTATATTTTCTTGTACATGTATTTGTATTGTTACATTTTGTTTTAAAGTGCGAAATAAACTGAAACTGAAGGTACATGTAGCATAAAATCTAATCAACAATTTTAATTGTATAACACATTACTTTTATTGTCAGAACATTGCCTACACACTTCTGTATTACTTCTGTATATACATTCTACCTTTTTAAACAATGCATAACAAGAAGTCATGTCTGTTTCAGGTGATGACTTCCATGTTCCACAGTTCGACCAACTGAAGGACCTGGCGAAGGACTTTGTGGAAAACCTGGCCACAAGACCCATCTCACAGCAGGTGGACGATGAGCTGTACAAGTTTAACCACAGACTGCTGTACCACCTCCTGTTGTACACAGACCTGAGACAGTGCATCAGGTAATGTTTTTTATCTGGATAGGTCACTTTATAAATCCATAAATTACACCGAAAGGCGGTTATACCGGCTATACAGATACAGATACATAAATGTATTGATAATGCTAGTTGCAAAACTATCTGTCCAAAAATGCAAGTATGGATTCTACAGTACAGTCTAGAACGACTCTTGTCTTCGGGGAAATTCTACTTAAGATCACAGACATATTTGATGATGAGATGTTTTACACAATGATGCTAATAAGATACTGTATGAGCATGTGATTAACTATCATAGAATCCATAGAATGATATTTACAAAATAGTTACAGACATATTTACAGGAGATAAATACAATACTTCTTGTTCCACATCTTGCAACAACTTCCAGAAAATGAATTAGATTGGCAAGTCTTTGCCATTTGCACATCCCAGTACAAGTTTAAGTGGTAGGAATGTCTGTTTAGAAAGAGTGCATTTCCAAATGCTACAAATTCTAATGCATTTCAATGCTGTTTTTAATGGAGACATTTTGTGTTTTGTCAGAAATGAGAATGGGCCAGCCATTGTGGAACACTGGAAGTTGTGGTTTCCACTCTTCCTAGGAACAGGAAGAGGGAACTACAGCTACGAGTGTGTAAACCTCATAGCCAACCTTCAGGCTGACTGGTCAGAGAGGACAGCATATGTAGCAACTGCAAACCGGACTGTCAACCTGCATGGCAAGTCGGGCCACGGAAAGCCAGTCGACATGCTGGTGGAGCATTACAACAGGTGACCTTGAACAACATTTTTCCAATACATGTACTTAAAAAAATGACAAGTTATTGCCAGGAAATGTTTTAGTTCTTAATTTTGAAGTGAAATTATACTTTTGTCTAGAAGTTTGTCAATTGAAGTTCTGGTTATAAGAATGTAACGTTAACATTTTTACAGGCAGCTGAAATCAATCTTGCGGGGCTCGGGACCAGGTCTGACAATCCAACATGCCGAGCGTGTGTCCCTGGCGATCCCTCTACTGGAAGAGGCAAGGCGCTTCTGTGTCAGAACATTCAAGACTAGTAGAACAACAAGCCATACTATTAGATGTGCAGTGTCAGATGTGGAAAAGATGGTTGATGCAATATGCAATGAGAAGGTATATACACCCAATGAGGGCAGGCGTATTTCATTAGGAAATAAGTACAAAGACCCCATTCAGCAGGCATTTGTAAAGATTAATGACAACAATTGGTTGGCAACAGCACTGAAGAAGGGGACAAGGGCATGGGTCCCAGAAGTTGACTTAGAGGAAGTAGATACAGACAATTTGATGGACGAGTAAAAGTACAAATCTACAACTGTAGATTTCAGTCACTATGGAGGCCAAGCTTATTGTCTTAGCAGTGTCTACTAGTTTGTATGTATGTTATTTATTACATAGGATGACCTAGACATGATTTGTAATCTCCTGTAGTGGGTTTCTCTGCTGTCTTTTGCTCCTTCTCAAGGTTTCTGGTGGGTTTCCCTGGGTTGTTCTTACTGGTGGGATTCTCTCTCTCCTTGGTGGGTTTCCCTGTCTCCTTGGTGGGTTTCCCTGTCTCCTTGGTGGGTTTCCCTGTCTCCTTGGTGGGTTTCCCTGTCTCCTTGGTGGGTTTCTCTGGTTACTCTTTTCAGGGAAGAATTCATCGATTGCAGCCAAGATGCTGTCCACCATGGTACTTGAGACCCCCTTGACAGACTTCACATCTTCCTTGGTGTGGAGCCTGTGACAGTATTTCAGCAGTCTGTCTATAGTTTCATCTGTCATAACTGCACAGGGTCCAAAAAAACAAAACTGAGGCTGCAGATTGAACTCCTGGTCACGCAGTTGTTGTAGCTTTTGCTTTAACTGTCCACCATTGTCTGTTTTTTCCCTGTGTGGTCTAGGCTTCTTTCTTGCTTTAGGAGCTGGTGGTAGTCGCTCAGAGAGTAGACAGCTTGCATCTTGGGTCAGGCCTCCGCAGTTACTACAGCACTGGTCCTGCTGTGGCATGTCACTTTGCCCAAGGTGTTTCAGCAGTGCCTTACGGAGACAGCCCTCCTCAGTCAGTATTGACGCCACTTCTGGTTTCGCCTTCTCGTGTTCTTTTGTGGTGTGGTACACAAGGTACGCAGCCTCCACCTCAGAACTTCTTCCAGCACGTCCCATTTGCTGAAACACAAATTGGAATGCAACATGACCTTCCTTACATGGCAAAGAGGGAGTGATTGTAAAACATGTATTGCTTAAGGGTGATCATGAACTGTTGACAAACTTTGTGAATGGGGAAGTTCGATGTTCCATAGCAAAGGTGAAAATTGAAGAAAAAATGTGTAATCTATAACACTTTCCCAAAAATTCGGTTTAATATCTTATTCTGCCATTTTAGTATTATCATCCCTCATTTTAACTCTTCTTAATATTAGGTTATTGTTTGAGACAGATTCCCGACTAACCTGGTATAGTTGGCTTACTGATGCTGGTGCTCCATATGAGATGACACAGGAAACATCAGGAATGTCGATGCCCTGTTGAACAAAATAGATATCAATATTGTGTATAAAGTACCATCTGGACAGAAGTAGTGTTTGGCCATAGACATGCCATCACTATATGTCCTTCAATATAACACAACAGGGCAAATATTAAACTTCAAGTCTTAGCAAGGATGCAGTGATTAGTTTCTCACAATCCTTGTCACCATTATTTTTATTTGATTACCATTGTGTGACAGAATCAAACTACATATAGATGACAGATGTAGCTTTTTTTACCATGCCGAATGCTACTGTGGCGATGACTACTCTTACATCCCCAGCCTGCAATCCTTCCAGGACTTTTTTCTTCTTGGCTGGGGACAGGTCTGCATGGAACACCTCCACCAGGCCACGACCTTGAACAGCATCCTGAAGTAATTCGAACATGGCCATACACTTCTGTTTGGTGGGGAGGTAAATCAGGTGTTTCTTTGTGTCCCTCCCTGAGGCCTGTAAGTCTTCCACAAGTGGTTGGAAGTCGGACTGAAATGTAGAAGATAACATGAAAGAATGTCTATATTGATGAAGCATTGTCATACATGTACAGGTGTTGTCTGTGTGATATTTCCATTAAAAATTCATGCTGATGAGGAATTGCAAAGGGAACTATACTTGTGTATACACTTGACTGTTAACTTTTATACTATTTCAGTATATTCATTTTTTTAAAGTAGAGGACAATGTATAATATGCACCGTCATTGATGTTGATTGTATCCTGGAAATGGTGATGTTCTCCCTGTTAAGGTCGCCCATCACCACTTCACCAGTCAGGTGCAGCTCGGTCTGCACAGCTGACCTCACAGCTTCTGTTGCGGTCGCTGTGAGTGCCATAAATGGCACATCTGGTATGACTGCCCGCAACGTCCCAATCATCCTGAAAGCCCTCCTGAAGTCTTCCCCCCTGTGTGAAGTAATGAGAGTAATATACTATGTCATTGTATTGTATTGTATTGTATTGTATTGTATTGTATTGTATTGTACTGTACTGGAAATATTGAAAATGGTTTACATAGCCTTTTTAATATTCATAGTGTGCCATGGAAGTGTGGAACAGTGTTTGTGATATGATGTAAAAAGATGTGATATGAGATGGCATGTGTTGAAAGTCAAAGATTGTACTGTTGAGTTATGGATGCATACTTTAGAATAATAGTCACTCATCATGTACCGGTTTCTTAATCAAGCAGCATCATTTGCATGATGCTATTTTTTAGAAGATTGTGCTGTACCTTTGTCTTATTATGATGTGTTATCAGTATATTACTGCCGGTAGTAGGAAATTTCAGCCAAAACAGTAACAATGTAATACTGCATCTTACATACCATTCAGGGATACAATGAGCCTCATCTATGGCAACCAATCCAAGTTTGATGGGGGTGTTGGCAATGAACTGCCTTCCTGCTGTGGAGGTTGCATCCTCAGGTGCCATGAAAACTGAAGTATACAGAAATGTATTAGACAAAGTTATCCACAAGTGTGCAACTTGATTTCAAATGTGCATCATTGTAAGTATATGGGGTTAAGTACAACACTGAAATCATACTGAAATCATACTCAAAGAAATGAGTGGTAGGTACAAACATTGGTAGGTATATGATAGTAGGTATATGATCAGCATAGGATATATTCATGCATTCACATACAAGTATTACATTTTGAACACTCTTTGCTCTATGTGACCAAGGAGGTTTCCTTACCTCCTTCATGGGATTCATGTCACAGTATCATGACAAATAATATATGCAAAAAATTAGAAAAGAAAATATTACCTAATCTTGTGCCAGGGTCAGGGTTCTCACGGAATGCTGCAATGGCATCGCTGCCGCTAAGACTCACTGCTCTGTAGCCTGTTTTGATGTTATACCGGCGTACCTGGCCGAAGGATATCAGAAAAAAAGCTGATTATGATATTACCATTATTTAAACTTTTGGAGCACAATCGCTGTTCAAATCTATAGAAATGGGTGCAAATTATAAAGGTAGTATAAATAAGTTACATGGACTGTGTAAGTTATACAGGTCTTTATTGACACAAAAAAGTACAGCTATTTTCGTAAGGTCTTGCACTAAAGACTGATCGTGTAATTTGTAGAACAGTCGGGTTGACAAAGGGGAGGGGGGCGTTTACTTTTCAAACTCGCAGACGTAAAAAAGACATCCGCTTTTAAGTTTTATGAAACGTACTAAAAATACAAAAGAATACTATGTTACCTGGTCTGCTACAAGAGCTTGTAGTGGCGAGATGACCACTACCATCGTCGGCTCCTTGGCGAGGGATGGAAGTATCTGGTAGCAAATACTCTTCCCATGGCCCGTGGCAAGGCCGACAAAACAATCCTTGCCTTCCGTGACAGCTTTAATAGCCCGGGCCTGACCATCCTTCAGCCGAGGAACCCCCAGATGTCGCGCGCTACGCGCTCTGCCCTTGACAGTACGTCAGACATCGGAAACGGACGGAAAGTAAGTTGTAACGTTTTCTATTTTTTTGAACTGGCTGACCCCGATGACCGTTAGGAAATGATCGGGTCAGTGAACACGGGGGCGGGACAACTCGCTGCCGGGAGGTGCGTACGGTTTATTGGCGGTCCGCGGGACCCTGGAAATTCACACGTCTATGCCAATCGCCCCTAAGTGTTTTTTAATAGCCCTTTTAACTCGCCGAATGGAAGCAGTCTTGTTGGAGCGCGGAAACCTTCTCTCCGTGGCAAAAGTCCCTCGGCAGCAAATCGTCCCTCGCGGCGGCATATTACTCGCGTCGCTCACAGAAAAAATTACGCCCACGCCCAACAAGACTGCGAAGGAGGCTAGGATAATTTAGTCTTTCGCGACGGCGTCCTATACCGCCGGATTATTCGTCCCCACAACCCAGTGCCAGATCCCCGCTTGCAACTGTTAGTCCCCCGGGCCCTTGTCCCCACTGTTCTTAGAATGGCCCACTCTGATCCCCTTGGCGGCCATTTGGGGATAGACAAGGCGGTAGAAAGGGTCAAGTTTTCCTTTTACTGGCCGGGACTGTCAAATGATGTTACGGCCTTCGTGGCGGGTTGCCTGATGTGCCAACGGACGAAGGGGGGACAACGTCACCCCCGAGCTCCCCTATGCCCTAGTGTAACAGGCTACCCAAATGAGAGGGTAGCTTTGGATATCGTTGGCCCCCTGACAAAGACCGTGAGTGGTCACAAGTACATTCTTGTGGCCACAGACTATTTCACTAAGTATGTAGACATTTTCCCACTAGAAAACGAAACAGCGGAGTCAGTAGCTGCCAAGTTCTATGAAGGGTGGGTGTGCCGACATGGCCCCCCAGCGTCCCTACACACCGACCAAGGAAAAAATTTCGATTCATCCCTGATCAAACATCTGTGCACATACCTCAAAATTACAAAAACCCGAACGACACCCTACCACCCCCAGTCTGATGGCCTAGTAGAAATGTTTAATCGTACGATGGGCAACATTCTCAGGGCGTACGTCGCTGCCCATCAGCGGGACTGGGATGTCCACCTTCCCGCCGTACATTTTGCTTACAATACGAGTTGCCATGCCACCACTGGGTGCTCCCCATTTTTCATGATGCACGGGCGCGAAGCCCGGCTGCCGTTACATCTCCTAACAGGTGTCCCCAACGTATGCCAGGTGATTACCGATTGTCTTTCGGATAGGTCGGGTCCCCGGGGGGAATCGCTCGAGGTGGACCCCTCGCCCCCTTCCTTGACGCCAGTAGCTAACGAATCCTCCGAAAAAGGTGGTGTTGTTCGAATTAACCCCTTGTTTTCCTTTTTGTCACGTCCAAATTTGGAACGGGAAACCTCTGCCACCCCCAGGTCGGTTCTATGTGAGCCTAGTGGTCTCTGCCGGTTCGCTTCCCACGGGGGAGCGCGGGCGACTAGCACTCTTCCCGTCGGGGGCGACTAGCACTCTTCCCGTCGGGGCCACTACTCTTTCAAGTAATTGAGCATAGGGTAAGTTTCTCGTCTCTCTGACGTGTACCGCAGCATCACGCTGCCAGTCTCTTTCACTTGGGGTTCCCATAACTCACCATTTCCATCGACGGACCTCCGTACAAATGTACTACGATTGAAAAGTTTCCCCTTCTCATTTCATTTTAATGTGTACTTTGTCTAAGATGCGGGAATTTTTCCCCCTTTTGATGACATCGGGTGATTCAGCACGGTAGTATTCGTAGCCTGTTTTCCGGCCAACTTCCCAGGGAGTTAGGTAGTGGGGTTGCCTCGTTCTTCTCGTTGGGTCCCGTTGTCCCTTCCGAACGTTGGGCGCTCCTAGTCCCCTCCCCTTCCTGCAGTCATGGACCCACCGCAAAACACGGTGGGCTCCCGAGCAAAAACGCTCTAACTGGCTCGACCGAGTTAGAAATGGTCTGTCTGCGCTAAATATGTTACACTATGTTTTCAAGGAGGGAAGAACACGAAGGACACAAGAAGGCAAGCAAGCCATTATGTAGGGAACTACATCGCCGACACGTGCAGTAATGCCCTGCATAAGGCACGGAAGCGCCACCCTGACAACGACCAAGCCTTATTTGAGAAACTCAAGCAGCTCCGCTCTAGTGGACTGCCTTGCTGGGGAACACTCGTCAACATCAGCATATAGAAAGAAATACAGACTGTAGATTAGTTGAGATCTGAACTTGGAAAATGAACTAAATGTGCCTATAATGTGACTGTGTTGTACATGTACATGTTTGTAACGTTTTTGTATATTGTTGGGTTCGATTTGTAATTTGTATGAATGTATGTTATAATGTATGTGCCCAGCCTCGGGATACCTGAAAAGCAGATCAATGGATCTGAAGTATTCCCTGGTAAAATAAATAAACTTGAAACTCGCGCTGCACTTCGGATTTTGCATGCCCGGCAAACAGCCCAGATGACCGGCCTACCCGTGACGCTTTGCAGGGCCTCATTGACTATCGTCTCGCCGAGAACGCCGTTTACCGACAAAGGAAGTTAAGGACGACCAACAAATGCGAGTCATTTCACATCAGGGTCCTAAAAGCAGCTCCGAAAGCGATGAACTTTGAACTAAACTACACAGGACGTGTGCACACCGCAGGTTTGGCGGACTTGGTCGGGTCTTGTGCCGCTATCCACCGTGTAAACCAGTATATGGGCGCGAGCCATTCCCCTGGCAGTCCCAGACAAGCTGCATTTGAAGCAATTGGCAAGGAAGAGGACTATCAAAGGATGAGAAAAAGCATTGGCTATCGCATGCGACGATGCAAACTCCGCATAGCAAAAAAAAAACAAAGGATGCGAATGGTCAGGAACACAGCACTGATCCAATGCATTCTTGTGAAAGGAATGACCATTCTTATGCCAAATGAGGGAGAAACGAACGAACAAACGAACGAGCGAGTGAACGAACAAACGAACGAGCGAGTGAACGAACAAACGAGCGAAAGAACTGTTATCTACATGGAAGATAGATAGATAGGCAACATTCTGACGAACATTGAATCGGACACACTGGGTAGAAGCTGTACACTGCTGTCCATCTCCTCCTGAGCCCTGCCATGGTTGACTGCCTCTTTGTCGGTGGTTCACCCTGGTCACACCCAGGACCACTAACATGCAGCCTGCGCGAACGCGGTTAACCTCTTCACTGGACGTTTGAGTCAGCACCACCAGTCTCTACCAAACTTCTTTTGCGGGGTGAATAAATAGTAGAAATCGGCCTAAAAGGGGTATAAATTGGCCAGAGAAGATAGCCGGCCAGAGAAGCTCCATTGCCCCGCCAAATCTTCTCTGGGCAATTAATACCCTTTTTAGGCCGATTTCTACGATTTCTTCACCCAGCAAAAGAAGTCTGGTGGAGACTACAGCCACCCTACGTGATGGACTAGTTACCATGTGTACACCTCTCCGCCTGTTGGATGGTCCCTCAGCCATCGTTCGTTGTGATCCAGCTCCAGGATTCCAGGCCCTGGTCCAAGACTCCTGGCTTGCCGACAACCATATCCAGGTAGACCTTGGACAACACAAGAACGTAAACAAGAACCCTGTAGCTGAGCGTGCTATTGAGAAGGTGAGAGAAGAGCTTCGAAAAGCAGACCCTCTTGGCCAACCAGTTTCAGCTCAACGACAACTGGCTGTAATCATTGCTCAGCTTAACGCTAACGTCCGCTCCAATGGTCTTTCCTCACGAGAGTTCCTTTTCCAAAGAGACCAGTTCTGTGGAAAACAGATACCGATATCTGATAAGCTCCTGCTGGAGGACCAAAACAGGCGACGAGTAGACAACCATACACCGAGTGCTAGATCCAAAGTGCCCACCACAAAGGCCAAAGTCACCCCCTCCATCTCGGTAGGAGATTTAGTGTACCTCCACGCTGACAGAAGCAAATCTCAGGCTCGTCACAAGTATATCATAACTGCAGTTCACAAAGACTTTGTTTATGTATCAAAGTTCAGATATAACGGTTATAAGTTCGGATATACTAATACAGATGCAGATAAATACGGCTACAAGATGATGCACGTTCTTTTTTTTTACCGCATGTGTTTTCACAAAGAATCCATAAAATTCTTGTGCTATATTCTAATTTTTTCATTTAATAGTTGAAATGTATTGAGTATTTTTATAAACATGCATCAAACTGTAAGGTGTAATGGCTTTTTCTTTTAGAGTTCATCAACAACATGAAAAGGAGAATGAGAGATGCCATGAAGGAGGATACTGGAAAGGTCATCCTTGTGGATGAGACTTATCAGTTGGGATGTGGAAGAGAGCCAAAAAGGCTCTAGAAGTCATCATGAACAGGGCCCTAGTACGTAAGTACATGTAGCATCATTATGATAAAACTTAATACCTCGTCAATACAAGAGGTTATGTTTTCCAGTAGTGTGCTATGGATATTTGTTTGTCAGTCTGTTTGAATATAAACAGTACAAAGAAGCTTTAGATAAAATATAATGATGTTTGGTGTGTGAGGATAGCTCCTCAAAATCTGGAACTATGAAAAACTGCATGACGAAGTGAAAATCGATTCAAATTTACAATCTTATATACTCATCCTTCTCAACGTTTTCCCAGCCAAGACGTCGTCATCTATCATAATCATGGCTGGGTATCTGCAGCAAATAGAAGATAAAATCTTCAGCCTAAACGAGGGTTTCCGTGGCCGGTTCCCTGGCACCGTCCACTTTCTGCCCTTGACAGTGTAGGTAACTTATTTTATTCATCCTTTAATTTGATTTACTAGTTTTTTTGAGACAGTCTTTCTTTTTACTTTTTTCCATTACTATATATTCCCAATACTTTTCAAAGCCTCAGCCAAGAAATAGAATTAAAAATCAATATGTCATGGAAAACAACCAGGACTGACAGTTGTTACTGATGCTGAAACATATCGTGATTACATGGTTATTTCTAGATATTCACCAATGTGACAGTGCATATATTTCGCATTGGTGTTAAAACTGTTAACATTAATAGAATCCGATATCATTGCATCACTTGGGGATAAGTGCATATTCAAAGCACCATAATTATCACCACATTGTTCTTTTCATTATCAATTGACAGACATCCTCGAGCAGATCAAACTCAGTGGATATACCATCTCCGACTACTCCAGAGAAGAGATGGAGACGGCTATAGGTAACATACCTATCGAAGTGCGGAACAGGCACAACGCCAGGTTGGTGAACCAACTGATTGTAAAAGCCAACACGGGGCAGGATGAGACAACTCTGACAAGGCCCAGCACTTTATTGACACATTTGCAGGTGAGTCAATAGTACCCTCTCAGGTACCCTCTCAGGTACCAAGTATGTGATCAAAATACATGTACTTTAACCTGTACTATATATTTCTGAAGGTTAAACGTGAATGTTGAAGCATGCATCATTTCAAACTTCAGCAAAATAATATTTTGTTGATAAAACGAGGCGTAATCTAAACATGTTGTTCTTTTGACTCAAGTTTCAAGTAATTTTTATCTGCTAGAGTTGGTTTCAAATGTTACCTGCACCAGTACAGTTATTCAGATGTACGTATTGCATACCCTGCTTATGGCATGGCACTATTATAATAGAATTGTTACTTTACATTGCGTATGTTAGTAAGATAATGTCTACAGCACATAATGTCTATAGCACTGCAGAGATACTAGCTGTGCCTTGTCATATATGCAGGGTGCACTTGCAAAACTTTACAATACACAGTCCAGCATAGGTGATACTTTCTATCTTTGGTACTGCATTAAGGGGGTACTGGCCAGGCTGCGAACAAAATGCACCGCTTTGTTGCAGAAAATTTGCGGATTTGCGCCTATTATATATATATCTCTGTCACTCACATTGGCGTGGAACTCCCAGTCCCAGTCCCACATACACTTTCTTGCCCCATTTCTTGAGTGGCATGGCGAGGGAAAAAGTGTGACCTCTAAAAACAAAATGGTTGCGCCAGGAATGTCACATTCATAGTATATTGGAAATCACGAATGAACTCAAATCAATATACATGTATGCAGCCAAGATCTATTATGTCCTGCTAGAACAATGACAGGAATACCTCAGACCCTGTCAATTCTATCGAGTTTATTAAACTATCAGTAAAAAAAAAGATAGTTAACATTGCCCTTTTTACAACGTTCACTAAGTTGTATTAACTAATTAGTCTACTTTTTCTGTTTCAGGCTGACAACGTCCTGTTAAAGAGAGGAGCTGAAGGTCATCTCGCGGTCAAGTTAATAGACTTTGGAAGCGCGTGCTATGAGTGCTACCCGTGCACTTTCGATGTGAGGGAGGGAGATGTCCAGCCACATAGCCCCAGAAGTGATGAAGGGGGGCGCCGTAAGCACCAGGTCAGACATCTACAGTCTGGGGAAGTTAATCAAAGATGTTTGCTTAAGCCGGAGACCGGTTAAGAAAGCCCTTGTTAAAATTGTACATATCTGCACCAAGCAGGAACCAAGTGAAAGAATGTCCTTGTCCACTCTCGTTGTGACAAGGACAAAGTGTGAAGCTCAAAGTTCATTCTGTATGAGGGCTTTAGTTGGTCTGGGCATACATTGTTAAAACACCAGGAAAACATGCAGGTGTCAGAGTTGGCTTGCTTGTTTTAAATCGTGAATATGGTCCTAAAGTCAGTTTAGACCGCACAATGGCTTGGCGCTGCCAAAAACTTAAGCTAGCACAATCTACTTTTACAACAATGGAGAGTTTCATCTACCAACTCAACACACACAACTTCTGCAATATACAAGCATGGATCGACACTGTAAACAATGGAGGGCTATTTGCCGTTACAGATGAGGTGTATTTGTTTTTCCGTACTGTAGAGAAAGTTGTCAGGGGTACAGCAAACTTACAACAACTCCGTCATGACAAGTTGACTAGTATCAAAGATAACATCATACGAAACCTTGAGACCGATGTCAAAGTAAACAAGTACAGGTGTAACTTTACTTAACATAAAAGTTATGCATTTCTGTCGGCGACATTTAAGTCGGTACGGCAATATTAATCATTTTTTTTGGAAATGATTAAAATTAAATGGATTATTAAACACCTCTGCAGATAAATGTATTATTAGATGAAAAATGCCCTTCATTAGTTTCACAAACATCGATGCTCGCCATAAAACTGCCATACAATGATCCTGTTCCTTTCTGCAGACATCTTCCACGCCACATAATGCGCCACGACACATTACAGAACCAGATTACCAAGTACATCCAACATACGTCTAAAGGTTAGTTGTCTTTTTTAATATGTCAAATATCTCCTCCAACATTTCTATAACGATCTGCATTAACGCAATTACAACATCCAACCTCAAGGCAAAATATTCCCATCCTTTATGTTTTTCAACTTGATTTGTTTTACTGCTCAATACCTGTTTGCCTGTACATAAGGACCCACACTTACTAACACCTATACTCTACACTATAGAAACACCTTACCTCTACTTCTTTTTCTGTAGATAAAGGCCACTCTTTGGCTCAATTACTGCTATGCGTGCAAAAATAAATTCTTCGACAAAACTCATACGTGTACATCAGGTACGTATATGCACATCTTTCTGCTATTGTACTCTACCACTCTTAAACTAGATAGATAACATAGTGTATATCAAAACAACAAATCTTTTCCTCCAACTTAAATCTTTCAAATAATTGTCACCCCTGAATAATATAATGTTAACTTTCTAGCTTCTGACTTTTTTCACCTCTTTCAGAAGAAGAGATGGAAGACATCACCGCCATGGAAAAGACAGGTATGTGTGATAGAGAATCACAAGGCAAACAGCATATCTTCTGTTATTCCTTTATTTTGTATAGATATAGTTAGTGTCAAAAGCTCGTTATTTCCAGGAGTGCTTGCATGCAAAAAATCTAAAGATATTTACCTTTACATTATTTACTACATCCTAAGTGTTGACATACTTTACCAAGATCATAATCACATCTAATATCTTTTGTCAGACAATAAGATGATACAGGATAAGTATCAGCAGCAATCTTGGCACGGTCATTCAATCTTTGAGACGTTTGAGACGAGAGACTGTTGAAGTTACATGTTATAGTAGATGTTGTACATTTACATGTGCTGCATGATTTATCAACAGCAGCCTTTTGTAGGGTTTATTGTGTAGAAGTTGTAATTGTAGCACCGACTGTTTTTCAGTGTGTAGATGTACTAGCATACTAATAACATATGCAAAGTTAACGTTTATATTTTTTTCTTACAAAACTTATTGAGAAACCTAAGTACATGTACACGCTTTTATCAAGTGTCTTTCTCAGGTAAAAAAAGTTTGAGTTACATGGTGGTGCTAGCATACTTATATGACATATGCAAAGTTAACGTTTATATTGACCGCGTAGCGATGTCCCCTGAAATGCCAAGCAAATCGCTTCAATCCCCTCGCGAGTGGACACAATTCGGATCGGCGATCTGCTTGGACGTAGTAAGGCATGGAGTAAGGCAGAAGAAACCAAGAGCACCTTACCCACCACCCACCAAGAACAGTGTACTGCATTGTTTCTGGGTTAATGCGACACTTCAGGGAGGATCTCAACAGACATGACATGAACTTTCTGGATCGTAAGGACGTGGAGGTAGAACAGCTACTGGATCAGTGGATGAAAGGTACATCTGCCCACAGGAGAATACATCCCATGATGGTCGGGCTGTTACGGAAGACACAGGCAGAAAGGATAAAGCATAATGGCAGAGCTTGTTGAAGAGAGAGAACTTTCAACTACCTTGAAGCTTTACACAGTTCAGGAAAGGTGTTAGATATAGATGCAAGGAACTCACATCGGAAGGGGTTGGTGTAACCAAACAACATGCAACATGCATCACTTAGCCAGCAGATTTTTTAAATCCTCTAGAAGCTAATTGCAACCAGACATGTGCGCTGCCAGGGCGGTACTAGTCTCCGGAAATGGAGCAATATCCAAGCAGATGCTAGGGGGGGGGTAACTGATATCTGAAATTTCTGACCCATCACTAAGTGTTAATATGTGTGTCTTGTCAGGATGGATGGGAGGCCTTCCAGAGAGACATGGCCGTCCTGGCCTTCTTCGAGCGACCCATCAGTATGTGTGTCTTGTCAGGATGGATGAGAGGCCTTCCAGAGAGACATGGCCGTCCTGGCCTTCTTCCAACGACCCATCAATATGTGTGTCTTGTCAGGATGGATGGGAGGCGTTCCGGCGCGATATGGCAATCCTCTCCTTCTTCGAGAAGTTTTTTGACGACCCCCTGCGAGGCGTGGTGGCGAGGATGATGTATGACGCCTATGTGAGACTGATGAACCAGGTAAATCCCGTCTGTTTTTCTAGTAGCCTGGGTTCATTTACGTCTGCTTGACACATCAAAGTTCTTAGAAAACTCGGAAATTAATTTTGCATCAATAATGTTGACAATGTTCTCATTTTCTGCAGTCTAGAGGAGCCAGGGAGAGGGAGGAGCCAGGAGGGATGAGAAGAGGGAGAAGATTGTGAAAAATTGTTAATAAACTTTCTTTAATGCACATCTTTCGTTTTCGTTTTTAGTATAGTCCCTCCCACTCAACTTCTGGCAGGTGTCGAAGTTGAGAAAAAAAATGGCAAAGATTTACATCTTGTTGAGTTTTGTGGAAGGATCCAAGGTCAAGTTGGTTCAATTAAACGTGCCGAAGCAGGCGCAGGTTTCCAGTTTTGCCCGGATTACCGTTAATAACTGTAAACGAAGACGCCAAAAAAATCTGACTGCGCTCTCATTGGTTGAATCCGATATGACGTCATCCAACATACATAAGAGTCGTGTAACGGCGTTTGACGTCAGTATGCAGTTTTGGCAAGCCTCCGCCACACAGCGAAGCGGGCTCGGATAGACCTACTGTCAGCGCGAGCGGCGGGCGCACCTCGGTTAGGGGAACAGCCGGCATGTGAAGCCAACGCACCCCTCCGCAAGACCAAGTACCGGCAACTCTGAGCCACCATAAAGAACAGGTGGGACGACCGCTATCTGCAAAAGAAGCACCGGCGGATGAGGACGACAGGGTCCTGGACCCGACCTGTAGGCGCAATGTGGACACGGCCAAAAAGCGTCCTGAAGATGGTGCGGCGAAAAAAAAGTTCAGAAAAGGCATTAGATGCAAGGAACTCACATCGGAAGGGGTGGGTGTAACCAAACAACATGCAGACCCACACACCCCGATGATAAAGACCGCCTTTGGACAACCAACACCATCTCTTCAACTACATCACAAGGTCTATCGTATGGGGTGATATTTATTTCAAACTTAATGTACTTATAGGTGAAGTCTCATTTCTCAAGATCACCTTTATTACATCACTATATAGGGGAATGACGTCAGCAAAGCCTTTGAGCAGATCGGGGCCATGACGGCCAAAATAATCCCAGGTGTACCATTCATGGCCTTAACAGCCACTGCCACCGAGGATGTACTATAAGCTGTAAAGAAGAGCCTCAGCATGGGAGATGAGGCTGTCATTGTTCAGGGAGACCTTAACAGGAGTAACATTGCCCTTGTGAGGAAGCAATCAAAATCGATGCAGGTAAGACTTTATGAATGTAATGTTCTTGTGTGAACGCATGAACGATAATGACTGGCATTGATGACTCTTGTCCTGACTGGGCAAGTTATTTTCTGCACTTCGAGAAGTTACTTACTCCTTTGTATGATTCAGCACCCTATGACTAATTTACTTAACGCATCTTCTGAATACAGTTTCCGCACGGATGGGGACGGGTGCCGCCAAATCATTATTTGGACGGTGCCATGAACTTAGCAAAATCCTTCGGGCGCTGAGATTAGAAGATCCAGGGACTATTCGTCTTGCAGAAGTTGTCCCCTTGCCAAAGTTGTCAGTTGTGCGGCTGTAATGCCGCATTACGTGGTCATTATCAGATCACTTCTGGGGTTACCCCGGCATTAAACTAGCTCCCACTGAACATTGGGAGTAATGCTAGATTGATGCCATGACCATTAATCATCATTAATCATCTTGGCCTTTTGGAGTGGGGCAGAAGCTGTTGCCTGATGTGATCTCCACCCCTGACAGCCTGCCTGACAGCTTGCCAGTGGGGATGGTCACACCAAATTAATCCTGTGCTCTTTGAAAACATATGTGCCTTCTAGGAGGTGAAACATAATCTGTTTTCTTTGAGCTGAAACACAGCATCATACATATCTCCAAGTTTGGCTTGTTTTGACCAAGCTACAGGAGTCTTTTCTTTTCTTTGAATGTCTTTTAACCACTAAATCAAAAGGTCCAGGACCTGTTGACCTGGGCTGATAGTGACTGCATTTGTATACATACAGAGCCTCCTACATGTGCTATGGGGAGTTGCAAAGGATGGTCTGATCTATCATGTGACCATGTATGGGAACATTCTGCTCCCCCCAGAGGTCATGTGACCTATGGGGGGAGCAGAATGCTCTAAGCTGTCTTGGTCCTACATTGTGTTCTCTCTCTCCACTTCTTGTTAGACATTTGCTACCAGGCACCACATTTTTTACCAAATGTCTTGAAATTTTAACAGAGCTTGGGAATATTATCACAGGTATTCTTGGTTTAATTTTTTGGATGCAGGCCCTAAAATAATTCAATGTAGCTTTTTTGTAAAAAAAATAGTCCCAAAAAGTATATTGTAACTTATTTGCTCCTGTGTCTTCATATTAGGTCAAATAAAGGACCTGAAATTTGGTATGAGGATAGTGGTTCATGTACGGTGTTGGTGGTTGAAGTATAATGACAAGAAGTCCTAAATGCAACTTCATTTATGTTCTTTTAGGTTGGAATTGCAACAGAATTTCTGAAAATATACCCTGTGTAAAAGGGGGACAAACTTCAGACTGTTTCAGGCCAGGCAGGTTATAGACTAAATTAGGTCAGTCAGGCCTGCTCAGAGTTGGTGGGACGTCAGTTGCTGACACAGGATGTTCTAAATGGTTGAGGATTGTGCTTACTTGAGCCTGGTGCTAATGTAAGGGTCAACCATAACCGAAGACTGTGACAGAGGGCATTAATGCAGGGGAAAGGCAAACTAATTGGTTCAAGGCACTGCAGAGTTGACAGTGGAGGGAGGTGCCTTGGACAGTCATAATCTACTGTGAAATTAGGCACTATACTGGCTGTAATGCATGATGAATGTTTCAGGGAGTAATGCTGCATAGCAGACCACTTTGGCAAGGGGACTGGCAAGTCTTTTTTTTTCTATTATGTGACTGCATGTCATCATTGCGGGATTAGTATTGTTACATATACGGATATGACCATGGATTCAAAAGTATAGAACGTAAACGCGACGTCGCACAAATGATCATTTGTTCACTCTTATGACATTTATTAATTTCTCAGGTCAGACCAGATACATATTTTTGTGAGAGCATGGATTCTTTGTCTATCAAACAGCAGGCCGCTGCCAGTCTGTTCTCAGAGGCAAAGGGATATGGGCAGCAAGAGGATGCTCACGAATTCCTGACCGATGTGATCTTTCCAACCTTCAAACAAATCAAATCAAATCAAATTTTATTCAGTAAGGATCTCGCGGGCAAATACCCGAATTTCGCCCTTATTACAATAGTATATAGAACATTAAAACATTTAAAACACTCTTCATCGTGCACATGAAACAACATAGGTGAACGCATGTTAAGACGATTGCATAGGCGAACATAGGCGACCTCAATCTTAAGACGATTACACAATTAAAATCTATGCAGGTTAAATACGCAGTTGTCACGAAGAATTTAGCTAGGTACAATATATATAACACTACTGCTGGATTGTCTTGTTGTAGAGGCGAACAGCACAATGAAGGAACGAGTTGATAAGTCTCTTAGTCCGGGTAATTACTGTTCATTATTCTGACAATTACACTGCACACAGTCAGAGTCTTCTGATTACAAGTGCATTTACTGTCAAACATACAAATAAAGATCAATGTTTAGTCTTACTGGAGGAGTATCAAGCTGAACGATATAACATAAAATATTTGGGAGATAAATCATTATGTTAAGAAACGAGAAAAAATCAGTTACGTATGTCATCTGTGAAGTGATAAATATTCTGCAAGTAACCATTGTACAAAACGCTCTAGTGTAAACAAAGGACATAAGTTTTTCTTCAGTCGAGGCTACCTGTCGCAGTACTCCAAAGACCCAGGGAAGCAGAGTTTCTGGACATGCTTACTTTAAGAAGATTGAATGTGTCATGGACAGACAGGCTGGCACTGGCTGTGTCCCAGGCAGGAGAATCAGTATTGTACTTCCGGAACTCCGGTACTTCAAACCAAACCTGGGGGAACTGTTCCGGTTCTATGACTATTCTGCCTGCCGGATGGCCGGATTTCACCAGATTTAGGTATGTGGCAGACTAAATCTTCTTAATAGTATCATTCACATTATAAGTGTTTTTTTTTTTTTTCTGTTCGAAGGTGAGTGTGCTCATTCCCTGTGTGTTCGAAGGTGAGTGTGCTCATTCCCTGTGTGTTCGAAGGTGAGTGTGCTCATTCCCTGTGTGTAAATAGATTTGTACTCAGCACTCATACTTTTCCTGCAGGAAATCCTGGACATCACCCAGGAGACTCTAAAGGAGGCAAAGGACACCCGATGGCTGAGCCACGACCAGGCCTGCAAGGCTCTGTACAAGAGTCTGCCAGCTGTCCTACTCAGCCTGGACCACGAGAGGAATGGAAATGTCTGAGGCGTCTGGACTCCTGAAGTGGCTGAAGAACTTCCAGACCATGACCACACATGTCCTCTGTGATCTCCTGCAACATTTGACTGCACTGTCGTTGTGTTTCCAGCAGGTAAAAGATAAACTTGTTGGAGATACATCGTAGTGTGCAGACAACCTACCCGGCAGAACACCGACGAGCCTACCCGGCAGAACACCGACGAGCCTACCCGGCAGAACACCGACGAGCCTACCCAGCAGAACACCGACGAGTCTACCCAGGAGAACACCGACGAGCCTACCCGGCAGAACACCGACGAGCCTACCCGGCAGAACACCGACGAGTCTACCCGGCAGAACACCGACGAGTCTACCCAGGAGAACACCCATGACAGGGATATTGCACAGGGCATACTTTGTAATAACATCTTTCTGCAGTTTTAAGCCCCTTTTGGGTTTGTATTCCTAACAATTTCGTACTTTCAAAAATTTTGCCAGTAGACTTACAAAGTAAGTGCTAACTATAGAGAAATGGAAAATACATGGCGTAGAGTAAGAAACGATATGACAAACATTCAACAACACCAACTTTTCCTCGGAGAAAGAGAAGGAAATGGGAACTGGTAGAGGAACAAGTTGAAGACCGACTCACTTCCAGAATTACCCATAGTTATAAAGAAATGCTTTGGTCAATTTAGTGAAACTGGCACAGGTGGGGGGGGGGGGGTTGAGGTACATCCACGTTTAAGTAATACAACATTATATAGATCTCCTGATAACTATCAGTGCAGGGAATTAGTTCTTGCTTGTGCTTCAACTGGTTGTTACAATTACACCCAAAACTACAGAATTAACAGCAGAACAGCGAAAGACCACCATCATGGTAGAGCGATAAATGCCTGCGTTTCTCGTCGAGCACCACCTAGGGTTGGCGTACCACAGTTTGTAGTTAACCTTCACTGGGGCAACAGCGAATGCAAATTTTCAAGCAGACTTAGCAGCCGAAAACCCTTTCGACCATGATTGATTCCAAAGATGCCAATAAAATCATAGTTGCAAACATCGCTACTACTAGATCAGCGAAAACATGGAGATCAGATCTACTTAGTAATTCTTGCAGACCATCATTGGGACCAATGTCGAACATATGCTGTAACTCGGAAGACACATCTGTTTGTAGAAACCAAGTTGGTAAAGAAAACAACATTGGAACATTGTCTAACAACATAGACCTGCCATTAACAAATAAAGGAGACTGTTTTACACATTTCAAGAACAGGTCCCGCAGTTACATTAATCAATCTATCAGCTACAGAGTCTAGTACAACGTTTAGAGCCTACAATGAAGTGTTTCTGTTGATGAGTATTCCTGCTTTAGACCACTTTTTTTAGAAATCCAAAAACTGGAAAACTAAAATCTGTATCCACATTCCTTGTCGATAATGGCCCAGCAGAAGCACTAGCAAGTGAGTTATGTCAGATGTGGGACATAAGACTGGTCAAGTTCCTACAGCTTCACAAGGTTATCCACAAATCATTTACGGGGTATCACATGTAAAAGAAAGTACGTAGAAAGAGATCATACTATAGAAAATGCAGCCATTCAATCAAAGCAGTTTGATTGTCCCACAGATGAAGACTATTCCACAAGGTATTACAAAAACATGGACGCCATGGCCATGGCTAAGGAAGTGATAGAAACATTTAGAACTGCAAAATTTAATGGCACTCCACTTCAGTCTTTTAGAGGTGTAAAAGACTAGGATTTTGAGTTTACTGATGAAACCGAATTGAAACATTTCCTGTCCTTCAATGAAATGAAGAAACAATGTTGTGAAATGGAATATAGACCTGTTAAGAATAAGATCTTTGACCGTCTTGTGCATACATGGGGCGCTGTTGAAGACTATGTGGAGACTTACACGGAGGACTATAGTGTACTTCGCAATGGGTCTGGCCCTGAAAGAACCTCCTGGACAAATAAAATTCACCACAGCTATCTATAGACCAGACAACAATTGGATTAGCAAAGATAACCATGAACGATTTGAGACAGAACCATTGCCAGAGTGCGTCCGCTGGCTCCTGACAGGTGGTGAATTTCACTATATGTCGTGCGAAAAAAGGAAAAAGTTTTCACATGGTGAGTGGGATGAGACCTCGGGTATCTTCCTACCTAGTAGGATCTTAGATCAGATGTTTGAAGCATTCCATAGCCTAGCAGTAGGTTAGCATGATCAGTTAGCTCTTTTGGCGTTTGTTTCCATAGAAGCCTTTAAAGAACATTACAAAAACCAAAATGATAAATTGGAATGGGCATATGCACAGGACAGTCAAAGAGGAAAAATGGTTTAATCATGAACTTTACAAAAACACTGTTAAAGAACTTGTGAACATGTGCTCAGAGGCAAAAATTCCCCTTAAAAAAGATAAGAATAAAGCAGAATTGGAAAGTTTAGCAGAACATAAGGGTCTTGACCAACACTGGAATCCAACAGTAGCCTATTATGATTTTCTGAAGAATGTGCCCGAAAAAGCTAGAGCTTTTGCAAAAAAGCCATTTTGTTATCTTTAAAAGGGATGTATTAAAATTTAATTTTCACTGCGATAGCTCAATAAAGATATCTTGAATCTTACAACTATGGTGGATCTAGAGATGAACTCATCACTCGAATCATTCTACTGATACGGGGAAAAGGCCGTCTCATTTCTAATTTGGAAATAGCTAGCTTAAAAAAGTTGATAGGGTAGCAAAGAAACTGATTTTAGCACAGATTGATTTGTATACGCAAGATAGTGAGTTTACTTCAACTCAGGGAGCTCTAAATTGTCAGAAAAATGCCGTCGCGAGAGTGCAGCTGCATGTCAGCTGTATAAAAGAAAATCATAAAGGCTGCTTGCTTGAATGGAACTAACTCGCTAGATAGACTCCCAAACGTGTTTGATGATCTAGATAAGTATATCGACTATGAGACCTAGACAAGAGAGTACAGTGAATAGTGTTTTGTGTAAGACTAAGTGTAAGCTTTCTGACAATCACATTGTAGAAAATGAAGGTGACAGTGCACACATGTCTTAGGAAACGTATTTTCAGTTTGGGAATAGAGTGGTCCTTCCACAAGTTCAACAGGAGCTCTGTACCCCCTCTTTTCAAAGAAGAGAAAATGGTCCTACTACCGTACATACACAGAAGAAGATATTGCCGGTGGGTTTGTTGGATCATGGAATGCTGTTTAATTGTTTGTTTTTAAATCTGGAAGCACATCAATGCGTTTTGGAGTGGTGGAGGTAAAATTTGTCTGGTTTAAGTTAATGTCACCTACACCTTGCATGTATGCAGCAAAAGTTTTTTTTTTCATATAAATGTAATCAATCAAGATTTTCAACTGTCACGAAAGATTCGTTCAGCTGAATGACTGTCTTGCTATGACACTTCCTTACCATTTCAGTCACATCACCACATGATTTACTTTCACTTAGTGACTGATACACAGGCCTGAGGCAGGTACAGCTTCCATAACGCAACAGTAATGAGGTTTCTTAAGAGTATGCATGAATTTGCAAATGATTAACTTATTTTGACAAATTGTTAATGATAACGTATGGCATTTATTTTCCCATTACTTGACTAGCCTCCACAACAGAGAGGGCGTACAAGGTATTCTGGAATAAACAAACAAAGCTGTTGGAGAACCAAGGATATTCGCCTGCAAGAATGAAAGAAGAGGTGGTAAGAGGTGGAGTAAATTCAGTGACATTTATTTTCCCATTACTTGACTAGCCTCCACAACAGAGAGGGCGTACAAGGTATTCTGGAATAAACAAAGCTGTTGGAGAACCGAAGATATTCACCTGCAAGAATGAAAGAAGAGGTGGAATAAATTCAGTGCCTCCAGCACCACTTCCACTAATATTGGTGTGAAACTCACATCGATATTGCACACACTCCCTGAGCTGAAGGCTGTTGTCTTGCCAGACAAAGAAGTAACAGTTGAGGAACAGCTTAGAAGGTACAAAGAAGACCCTGGAACACTTGTGCTTGTAATTGAAGCAATAAAAAGAGAACACATTAAAAATGGATCAGGTTGCATGCTTCGTTCGTTCTTTTTTTTTGGGTTAGGACAACAGTCTTCATTTCATCAAAGTAAGATTAAATCTGGGATCTTAGCCGTAAGGCTGAAAATTTTCTGGCGATGATTGTGGCAGCAAGAAGGGCAGCGGGACTGTAAGTGAACCAATATGTATTTGATCTTTTTTCATGTGACCCTCTTAATTTTGTAAAATTGATACATGAGTGTTTTCAAGGCACCTCTATTTTTAATAAGAAACTGTTTGCATCTACCTGTTTTACAAATTAATACACTACCTATTTCAACGACTGAAAAATTTTCATTTGTTCTTTAATACCAGGAGGATATCAGCGTAGAAGAGGTAAATGTCACAAGGTTTATAAACTTGCATATTGGGGACAAAGCCATGAAAGATTTTGAATAAAATTATTTACGTACAAGTTAAAATGTACTTTTGTGTCTCATTTTTTTATTCTGTTAACTTAATAAGACTCTTAGAAGTCAGAAATCAGGTTATTAACTGTTATATACAAGAGTTTTGTTGTGTTTTAAAGAGTTGAAATATAGAAGTGCATGTTTTCTCATTATAAACAATATTGATGAGAACTAGAAACATGTATATAACTTAGGTACATAGAAAAGCTAGGGTGGGGTAAATGCTAGACTGTACTGCACTACGGTACGTTCCACCACCATATGCTCCTCAACCATCCACCAGTTCGTAAATACTGTAAGCTTTTTCATTGAGGCGAAAATGGCGGCTTTTTCAGAAAGCACTTATTAATCTTATCCTATCCTATCCTTAATCCTATCTTATTGAATAGGAGTGGATAGGCAATAGGAAGAGAAAGACCAGGATGGACACACTTGAGGCTGAGCCAGCCCCTCAAAGGCCAAATGTGTCACTGCCTACAAATTAGCACGTGGGTCCTACCTTCTTGGCTTGCAGTTTATGGCCTTGTTTTTTTTTCTCAGCTACACTCGCCTCAGCCCCAGAGTGAAAACCATTTTCCAGCAGTACCGGTATGACGTGGATAACTTCCACAGGAGGAACCGCGTGTACCGCGCCATCAGCGGGCTGCTGACCTATGTGAGTGGAATGTTTGCTTCAAATTTCCCAGATCACTTCTGGAAATAACTTGCTTTAGGATTTTCTTGTTGGTATTCAAGAGTAAAAAGATCTGTACTTATCAAACTGGTTTTAGGGTTTATAAAAATGCAGTCGATACACGTCGGCTGATTTCGCGTTTCATAATTTCATCCATCTGAGCTGTTTTCCTGCTGTTCCTTTTACCCTTGCTGTCCGATAAATTTGCACAGACCTTTACTAGTTTTTCTGGGCGGACGCAGTTTTCACCAAGCAAATTACATTACTCATATTTGACAACAAGTATGGCAATACATTATGTATATCTGTTCCATGCAGGGACTTCGCCGCGGGCCACCTGGCACCTATTACATCTACAACGAAGACCTCCTTGACGTTGTCCGTGACGCCTACCCATCCAGCGAGGACGTCAACTGGATGTTGACGAACCAGGACAACAGGCCAACAAAGGAGGTGGGCGTGGAGGACTTGTTCCAAATGTTTGAAATCCTTGTTTTCCAAATTGTCCTTGACAACACATGGGTATGTTTTAATGTTAAGGGGAACGCTCCTAAAAAGATTTTTCTTACTTTACTAAACATGTCGTCATACTGAAATGTGTTCAATGCTGTTTACTTGGATTAAACTTGTAATATTGAAATGTTTTAATTCTGTCATTCCAGAAAGTAAGGGTGAACCATGTTTAATTGTTTACTTTTTTGGACTTGGAATATTTTGAGAAGACTTTCGTGAATTTTTTATCGAAATGTTTTAAATTCCTTTATTTGAGAAGCTAAGGGTTTGTTAAGGAGAACTCACTTAAACTTTTTACTCTTTTGAACATGGTGTAATACTGTAAATGTTTTAAATCGTTTCAATCGAAACGTTTGGGTGGGTTAAGGTAAACACAGTTAAACTTTGTACTCTTTTGAACCTATTGTCATATTGTAATGTTTCAAAACCTTTTATTTGAGAAGCTAAGGTTTGTTAAGGAGAACTCTCCTAAACTTTGTTGAACTTGTGATATTGAAAGGTTTTTTGAACTTGTGAAATCGAAAGGTCTTTCGGACCTGTGATGTGAAATCGAAATGTCTTTTGAACTTGTGATATTAAAACGTTTTTTGAACTTGTTGTGATCTTGAAAGGTTTCTTGAACTTGTTATGATAGTGTAGTTGTAATTGTACTGAAATGTTTTAAATCCTTTAAACCATCCTAAAGAAAACTGTTCTTGGCAAGAAAGGTCGTTCCTCTACCCAAAACGTTCTTTCTGCTATCGTAGCATAATCCAGTCCCTGAAGGATATGTTGCAAAGACCACGCTTCATAGAGTCTTGTGAGAAGTGGAGGGACAGATCAGACGGTAAATATACTTCTGTATATGATGGTCAGGTATAGCAAAATTTTCAAGAGGTGTATGGTGAGTCTTTTCTGGCTGATGAAGGCAACCTAGCTTTCATGCTCAATGTAGATTGGTTTCAGTCATGCAAAACATATAAATGACTCAATTGGTGTAATGTACCTAGCTATTATGAATCCCCCGAGGGAAGAACGATTTAAATGGGAAAATATTATAGTCGTTGGAATAATCCCAGGTCCGCGTGAACAAAAAAAAAATATCAATGGCTTTCTACAGCCTTTTGTGGCAGAGTTGCAAAGTCTTGGGGAGGGCGTATTCCTAAAAGACATCGACCATGCCCATGACCGAAACAGCACCGTCAGCAAATACATCAAGGCCAGACCCGCGTATGGAGACGGGACCAAGACCACAAACTCCAATGACACCTGGCACGGTACCATCTTTACTTCTCCCAATGTCCAGTTCGAACCTTCCACACCTGTCCACCAGGCAGCCTAGTTCAGAAGGAGCAGTTGATGCAAAATATATCATTCACCACAATTTATGTACAAAGTTGTGTTTGTTATACTTTACTTCTACATTATTTGTTACATTGCTTGTTATTATGTCAAGGTTTATAATAAATAAATAAATATCCGCGAAATCGCGAAATCAAGGGGACAATCTAAAATTCTGATGCGCTACCTAGTTTTGCTCTTTGCACACTGTGCTTCCTGGTGCAGTTTGAGAAACATGGTTGCACGAAGCGAATTCGAAGCATGACACAATTGCTACTATTCCTTCTTAACAGCTTCTTCACTTTCTTTACAGGCCCCCCTGTACAAGGTAGACGACTTTGTCGTCGTACCTGGCGCTGAAAACGATGGGAAGGACATCGTGCCAGGGTTTGCAAGAGTCATCGCGACCCAGCCGTCCGCTCGACGCCTGACCGTGCAATGGCACGTACCGAACGGGGAGGGGGTTTATGTTAGAGACGGAAGATGGCAAGCCCCTGAAAGACGGCACCTGTAATTTGAGAAACATGGGTTGTTATGGAGCCTCTCAACAACATAAGTAAAAAAATAATAATTTGAAAAAACACAATAAAAATGCAGGCTTTCAGGTTATACCCAGTACGCCTGCATAATCTTTCTCCTTTATATTGACATTAAATCAGGCCAACCAGCTGATGTCATGTCTGTCAGAGGTGTTCAAAAGAGAGATACTTTTCTGACACAAAATACGTGGGATCTGTACTGATGCCTGAGGTGAGTGCTTCCAATATTGTATTCATACATTACCCTAACAGGTTAACAACTTATGACATGGCAGCCTGCATGTACACAGATACACCAACACAGATTGTATTGAACAGATATGTCAACAGACTACTATACAGCAAAAATAGTAAAAAAAAACACGCACCGTCTTTCGGTAAAGACTAAGAAACTAAGACATCAATGCACCATCCATCTTTGGAATAACAAGGATAAATGTCGAAATCTGTGCATTCCCAAATCCATGTCGCTACAAACTAAGGACGAATGGGGTCTGGAATTATGCCTTGAAACTAAATCAGTTGTCCTTGCTTAAAAGAATGATACTAAAATCTAAAAAAGGCTTCTGGATTGATTAGGAAAGGTTTAAATCACCGAGCAGTGAGTGAGTGAGTGAGTTAAATCATTGAAGACATATGGCCACCTGCACAGTTTCTAAACGCCCAACCATGCTCCTACCAGGTGCACTTCACGGTCACAAACTATCATCCATGGTCTCCGGGAAGTGGAGAGAAATGAAGGGTGGCTTAACACAGGCTGACATCGTTTAGCTTTATTGTGGATGTGAATCGTGGACTGTTCCAGCCAGTAAGGAGCTACCAACCTAGAGGGACAACATGACAAAGAAGACAAGCCTCCGGAGGTTGTGCACGCTAACACTCCCTCTGTAGATGCCTTTTAGGAGCCAATTCTTCGTCTGGCAGCCAGTAAGTTGGGGGTACACTACTCCGCTGTCCGAGTAAGGCACCAAGAAGTTCAAGGACAGCAGGGGGGGGGGGGTTATGATTGATGAGGCCTACCGCCTCGCACAGGCCGACTCCTCTTCTAAAGATGTTGGGAAAGACGCACTGGAGGAGCTGATGAGTGTGGAGGGTGGGGACCTCGTCATGATCTTTCATTGCTTCATTCCTGGATGTCAACCCTGGAATGAAGTCCCGGATAGCCTTCAAATTTCATTTCCCGGACTACAGTGTTGAGTTGGCCAGATCATGCGGAATGAGGTCGCAGGCATGGCCCTGAGGCATACCGGGCCCTGGAGGAAACTATTTCTGGAACAAACACAGAAGAGCAAAGATCAGAGATGAATGGCAGATTGGCCCATCAGGTGATATGTACAGCCGCTGCTACCTCAATAATGTGGAGGGCTGTCAGACCATCACCCAGAGAGATCTGGAATAGTCTTTCAAAACCTTCATGAGTGGAAGGTAGACCTCATTGGCGTAGTAGCGTCTAAACATGGCATTTGCTCTCACGAGAACGCCCCCAAATTGTAGCACTTTTGGTGGTTTTGCAGGATACTGTGCAGGCTCCTGTTGCTCTTGGCGATCCCCACCTTGGGGTGCTCATCTATCCAGGGCAGCTGATTGATGCGGAGCTAGTCAGAGATGGTGCTGCTAGTGCCTCTGGCTAACATCGCAGGCTGATGGACTTCTATTTCTACTTCTATGGCTTTCCATTACCGGTCGCGATAGGGCAATGACCCCCTGAACGTTATACCCCGTGAGGGGCATTGTCCAGTATTGTGTAGATGTAGATGTTTCCAAGTCTTTGATTCTCTGTTAGAACTGGCTGATCAAGAATTGTCCAAAGTAGCAACATGGTTTGAAGCAAGTAAACCATCTATCTATACTAAAAAGACAAATTTTCTTATATTCTGCAATAAGAATGAAATATGACATTAATAAGACCAAAATTTTCTTACGGAATGTGCTCATTATGCAAGAAAGACAAGACTAAATTTTTGGGGATAGTAATAGATGGAAAATTATATTGGAAAGCTCACGTTTCTGTTATCAGCAAAAAGAGTTGCTAAAACAATTGGTATTATTGGGAAAATCAAAGGCCACCTTCCACAAAAAAACTACCCTGAGTAACTTTGCGCGTAGTGAGGGTAAGATAAGCTACATCCCCGTCTGGAGTCACTCTGTTGTCGCGGCCCGGACTGCAAGGACCCTCGCCATGGCAGCTCCGGTACCCGTCTTGCGTGGAGATGTCACCCTCGTAGGTTGCAGCTTGATGGAGGTTTGGAAGAAGGTGAGTTACCCGATGAGTCCTAGCTTACGGGCGCGTTTCGAAACAGCATGGAGTTAACACGGCAAGAAATCTCCCGGGGCGAATAGAAATAAACTGAACAAGATATTATATTTCATGGAAGTTGAATCAACATTAGGGGCTATATTTCTAGAAAAAAAAGGGACTTGCCTAAGCCAACCACTTTCCAAACACGATTTGGGATTGCACGTGGCTTAATCTCTGCCTATAGCGGATTTATCTAGATCACGTATGGGTCTGGTTGAATCATGACAAAGTGTTTTGTATCTATAAACAACAAGGAAGACGAAGACGCTGCAGCGGAGCGAGAGGAGTACAGAGAGGAGTGGGCCATGTTCGAGGAGGACATGGCCTACCTGACTCACCTTGAGCGTATCATGGATGCTGAAGACTCCTCGGAGGATGAGGTGGAGGAGGCGAGGCGATTATACGATCAGCATGTCCAGGTCATGAACCAGTGAAGGTAAGCAGCACTCCTTTACCCAACACTGGGTTAAATGTGATACTCTGATACCCTTCACATTGATATGCAAAGTCCATCGCCAGTTGAAGTCTAGTTAAAAGTCGACTTTCTGTTCAACAAATGAGCTATCATTGTGATCTATCATCATTATTTGTCTGGACAATCATATACCAATACGTTATTTAACTATAACCGCATTATTTGTCTTTATTTGCCGTCCCACCCCGACCCGGTAGAGATCCGGTTTACACGGAAAAAGAAATATCGTTTGTCCCGTGGTGACCGACGCGCGGTGCCGCGCCAGCCTGGAGTCTAGCGTTGCTAGCAAGGATGAGCTCCAGGCTAGCACAGAGGTTATAATGTCACAGGACAGATGTTTTCCGTCTACACACGTGCTGTACGTGGAGGAAAGTCTAGATAGGACAAACACAGGTGTTGTACGCGTGAAGGCATCAGACTTTTCATGCCTTGGTTGGATAGTGTCAGGTCTGCAGGAACATGGCATAGGATTTGATAAAGTCATTATCTATTGCAAACACTTCTTAAAATGTTGAATTTATGTACAAGTATCTTGTAAAAGAGGTTGGGGATGCAGCATATGTAGGCAAAAAGCATTATGACAACTGTCTTGTGGCCATATACCAGAGCATGACTCAGAAGGAGGAGCATGTTCTAGACACTTTTGGTATGGAGCAGTTAGTAGTTTGAGTTGTAATTGCAACTACTGATCTTAGTATGGGCATAAATGTTCTAGATGTGAGTTATGTAGTGATGTATGCAGACAACATGGAGGATCTGTTGCAACAGTTGGGAAGGGCAGGAAGAACAATGAACCAGGCACAAGCTGTTGTCTATTCACACAATGTACGGCGCTGTGACAAACAGGTAAAACAATATATCCGGACAGAGAAGTGTTTGCGTAGTACTCTGTATCATAGGTTTGAAAGGAAACCTACAACTAAACCTTTCAGTCCCGGACATTTGTGTTGCTCTGTTTGTCACAGATCCTGTACATGTGTGAACGACACAGAGTGTGACCATCCCATCCCAATGTATGAATGTAAAGCGGGTGTTAAGCCTGCTGAGCCTGGCTTGACAAGAAATGTAGAACAGAGACAGAAAGGCATATATACTGAGAGAGGCACTTTATGAATATCGTGACAGTTTGACCCAGAATAAGAAGTTGCTTGTTTCAATTGATCTGACCACAGACAGTGTAGTCGAACATCGCCCTTACATCTTGGTTAGGACCAGTCCACTTGGGAGACAGAAGACATGCCGTTTGCAGACTTCCAAGAACACATCAAGGAGTTCCTTGTACGCAGGTAATATGACCAGCTATACATGACTTATTTTAGAGGGAGATTGGAAAGGTGAGGGGGGGGGGATTTCAAGTTGACAATGACTTTGTCACTAAGCCTGATGTAGTCAGCAACCTTGAGTCTTTGTTAGAAGTTGTGACCATTAGAAAAGAATTGCTTCAAGATGAGTTGTATCTGGAAAGCGCGGAATGCCACGAGCATTCTTATGGTGGTAGCAAAGTACTCATGATATCATGCTTGCAATGTGCACTTCTTGTAAGCAAAGAAGTTGTTTATAAGAACAATGATGAGGTTGACAACACATGGCTAAGCGAAACAGATAGGTGTCTGATAAAAATTCCAAAAGATGGATATTGTATGGCTCATGCATGTGTAATAGCCCTCAGCTCTGTCCATGATGTGCACTACTTAGGAGGTTACATGCAGTTGATAGATGATGCCATTAAGGAGCTAACAGAGTGTCATAGTTTTTATAAATTGGTAGGAAACTTGCGGGCTCTGATCAGGTAATACTATATTTCGTTATTCTTATTTTCTAAAATTGTACATTTTCTAAGATACTCTAACAGCAGCCCCGAGAAATGGTGTTCTTTTTTTTGTTCCTGTTTTGTTTAGTTTACGAAGTAGGAAGTTCGACACAGGTAAAATATGTGAGAGGGGGGCAAAATGTTCGCCGAGCAAAATAACACCATGTTCATAACAATTCTGCTCAGAACACATTATTTATATGAACTTTTTTTTCTAACCATGACAACATAAGGCTTTATCTAATTCCGTTAGCGTTCTCTTATACAAGTCTCACTAATCTGTTGTAACGACCCCTGCACGTAAGTGTAACGGGCGAAGTCTTAGCTCGACGTCTCATCTCGACATCGTCGACATCTCCCTCCAATTTCTTGGCTTTCTTAGCGTGCCCCAAACTTCTTTTTTCGGCCATCACCCCAAATTGTTTTTTTTTTCTCGTCCAAGTTCATCTTCCGTTCGTTTCTCTCGGTAGTTCAATGTTATGGCTCTTTCTTTCGACCACGCGTTCAAATCTTCAAAATTTCGTTTTTCCTTGCCGTTCATACCGCCGCCAGCTGATCCCCGCCGGCCCCATTCGGTGTGTCTCCGTCTCCCCTTCCGTAGGCCTGCTTCATGCGCATTCTTGTGCTTTGACTGTGTATCACAATAGAGAAAAAGCTCAGTCCCAAAAGTCAAAGGTGGATTTGGCAACAAAAGGACCTCGGCAACTAGGAAGACCCCATCCAAAAGCCCAGGCCCATCCAAGAAGAGACGAAGAAGAACTGCAGCATCTTCATACATCCTTACCGATGCTGTGGGGGCGATGGATAGACGCCAGTACCTGAAGGCATTTCGTACCATCCTGAACCACGATGCTGCAATGAGGGACATGGTTAAAACTCACTGTGCTTGAGTTTACAGAGTTGATGAGGTCAGTGTTCAGCAGTGCCCTCAGCTAACAGGGGGAATACGTACATTAGGAGATACGCTTGTCGATGGGCTGAGAGATGATGCCGTCAGGCGACAGTTGAAGAGAGAGGTTAGGCTAAACAACGTGTTTAACTCCGGCCCATGTTCAAAACAGATATCGAGTCTGCATTTCGGTTGATACCCGTTCACCCAAATGACTATCATCTGCTCGGCTTTCAATGGAATGACGAATTCTACTATGATAGGTGCCTGCCTATGGGGTGCTCTACTTCCTGCGCTATCTTTGAATCCTTTAGTACCTCCCTCGAGTGGATCGCTCGCACCAAGCTTCGAATCCCATTCCCGACCCACATTTTAGATGATTTTCTATTTGCTAACAGAACATTCCATACCTGTAACAATGATCTCAGTGCATTTTCGGATATGTGTAGCGATGTAGGCATTCCATTAGCCGAAGACAAAACCTTTTCCCCTGACACCACAATGACTTTTCTGGGAATTGAACTTGACACCCTCGCCATTGAAGCAAGGCTGCCCCAGGACAAAATTAAAAAACGTAGAGATCTACTCGCCTTCTTCCTCTCCACCTCTTTCGCCAGTTTTCAAACACCTGTCTAAATCAGTGTAGTTCGGGAAGTTTCAAAGGAGCAAAAACGATGCCTCCTTGTTTAACCAGTGAGACTGAATCGTGATATCGTAATCACTTTCATGTTAATCAAAGACGTTCTGTTATTCCTGTAGTTGTTTATGACTAACATTATTAAAGACAGTCATTTTGTGACTTCCCGTCATGCGTTTGACCAATTTTTTAGCCTGAAAAATTTGCAGTTCCCTGTGACAAAGTGGAAAATGTGTTCATGCCTTCGCTTGAATAAGTCGAGTCAAACTGTGTGAGAACCACTGGCAGTGACACACTCTACTTTTAAGAGATGCCGATTGTGTATCAGCTACAGAACATGTGCAAACGTAAACATATATCAATACATTCACTTGTGCATGTTCTGTCATAGCTGGTTACACCTAAATACCATTGACCTTATTACTATGGTGATGTTAGAAATTGTATACGTAGGACTTAAAATCATGTATGTATATCAAAATGAGTTGTGTTGAATGTCATCATTCATTCAACATATTTTTATTTATGAAATCTATTTCTGAGGCACAGGTTGATGTACAAATGTATAGATTAAATTACCGTGTCACAGTGACATATACGGTACATATCATATAAGATATCCTACAGAAATGGTACAGGAAAATAAAGGTGATGGCTCCGGTATTGACTAATTCATGGAAGTGGATAGACTTAACAAGTGACTGTACATTTTAATTCGATTGAATTTTTTCTGTATGGGATAGTCCTAACTTTTTGTCTCAGGGTTACGGAATAGTGAATGGATCGTGACTTATTTTATACAATCAAATATTTTTCCTACAGGTAAAGGATTCTACAAAATGGTGCAAAACAGGTTTGAGAGAAAAAAAAACTGACGAAAAGACATATGAAGACATAACAGATGGAAGGCAGTATAAGAAGATTAAAGAATTGAAGGACCCCAACAACATGTCCTTACTGATGGATACGGATGGAGTAAAAGTCTTCAAGCCAAGCAACTTTGGAATATGGCCTATTTACTTTACTGTGAATGAGCTTGAGTCACAGTAGTGTTATGTCTATTAACAAAAGGCAGCAGGACCAAAGTAAATAGAAGAAAGTCCCTGGCATCGTTCAAAGGTTTCTGCTTGTGCCGCCTACTGTTATGTTTATATGGTCAGAATTTGGCACAAGTGCACGAGAGCAGACATAACATATTCAGATGCAACGGGCGGAGTATTGACAAAATGCATTACTACGCCTATGAGGTCGTGGTCAGAAATGAGAAGAGTGCTGCACCTTTTCCGTGCGCGACGTTACTGACAACTGACTATACAGCCCCCAACATCAGATATTTCCTACACACATTTTACCACTCGGACGTATACGGCTACAACTTGAGCTGTGTTCAGTATTTACAGGGAAACAGTGACGAGCCATCTGGATCGATGTTTTAGAATTGTAACGGTAAATGCCAGGAACGACGTCATGAGGAAGACTGTTCTCCATACTTGCTCTTCACATGTAATGAAGAATGCTCGCACAGCAAACAGAAAACAGTAGGCACCAAATTTGTCAACGTTTACATTGGCTACTTGAAACGATAATCTTGATCTAAGATGCTTGATAATTATGTAGAAGTCTACTTAGAACAAATTATTCTAATGAAGGAGGTAATGCACTGATAATGTGTAGAATCATTGAGAACCTGCGCCAATCAAAAAGTTTAAGATCATTTTAGGAATGTGATCGTTGAACATTGTTATATTGTAATATAATCGTACATGTAAAAGACTTTTTCTATATTCCAGCTGCAGTACAGAACATAAAAAAGCGCTGTGCCATGTACACTGTTGGCCTCATGGTGACAACAGACAACCCAAGACAACTTGACGTCATCGTCCGGAACATGGTCATTATACCCCTGTCAGAGTGTTGGAGTGGAGACGTGGAGTCTGCTTGGCAACATGTCAAGAGGAGTGAGGAAACCATGGGCGTTCCCAGGATCACAGAAGACTCCGTAAACGCACCTGTCGGCGAACCACTGCTAATAGAGGTACTTTAATTTGTAGTTGTAGAAAGTAATTTCACGGATACTTCAGTTGTTGATATATTGTTCTCTTGGCCTGGTGTTGTATTTATTTAAATGATGTGTATGACATGCGAGTAGTCTTCAAAATGTTCTGCTAGTAAAGGTCATCAGGGGAACCACAGTTGGTGGGGGGTTCAAGAATGCTTTACTGGTGCATATGCCCCAAAAACAATATTTGTTAAGACTTGATTTTTTAAACTAGACTAGAAATTTTCATATCTATTTTTCATTTTGATTTTAAGCAAAAGAGAGGAAGGGTTGTTACAATATGTGATCCAAGAACAGATTAGAATTTGCCAAACTGGGCCCGCAGGAGGATGGCATGTCCGTCAGAAGAACAGCTACATGCTTGCCATTTGGCCAATGACTTCAACATTTTTGTCACTGGTAGGGCGGGGAGTGGGAAATCTGTTGTCCGGAAGATCATTTCAAACATGGAAGCCAAATTCGGACAACAAGCTGTTGCTGTGGTGGCTCCTACAGGGAAGGCTGCTCTGCTTATCAATGGCAGAACAATCCATAGTTTTTTTTCTCTGGGAATGGGACAAAAAGGGGCAAGTGTGGTCCATGCACAGATAATCGGTCTTATCTGAGGATACAGCAACTGAAAGTCTTAATCTGTGATGAGGTTTCCATGGTAAAGTGGATCTATCTTCACTTAAGTTGACAGCTTGCTACAGCTAGTCAAAGGAAACACTCTGCCCTTTGGAGGAGTCAGGTTGGTCCTGGCTGGGGATTTTTTCCAGCTCCCACCTGTTGATAAAAGGGATGACTACACGCCAGACTACTGTTTTTTGCATAAGTCTTGGCAGAGTAGTGTTGACCTCTGTGTTTTCTTGAGTGGTGTATACAGACAGGACAATGCACAGTTTTTGGACATGTTACCATGTGGACTAACTTAACGTATTTTTTCTATCATACAAACAATACAGGCTGGGATGTCAGAGTGGTAATCGCCACGGTTGTATTCGGAATGGTAAAAAAAAAATCTGTCACATGTTCCAGCCTCACCACCGCCACTGCCACCACCACCAACTTATTCCATTGTATTCGACAACCTAGACCTTTATGTGCAAACCCATCACCAATCCCAAGAAAACAAAAACAAATCAATCAACTGAACTAACCATATTGTTGTACAAGCCCGCATAACCTCGCGCCACCTACAAGATGATCATCCGAACAAGCCATTACCACTGTATCACGTTGGAGACTCTTTTCCGACTTTGCTAACCTCCAAACTGAGTTCATCATAATGCCGACAGATCGCAATTTATTTCAATGCTGCTAATTTTAACTATCGTCAACCACAAAAAATCACCGGGCCTCAGGACTACAAACAATCCTGTCTCTTGGGTACTTGTAAAGTACATCTGTAAAGAAGCTGAACTTCGACATGTAAAATGTTCTAACATTCCACTGCATTGTTGTTGGCATCCTTGGCAGGTTTTTAAGTAAACATGAAGCAACATGATCACAACCTCTCAGTTTATAAGCCATCCACCTTGTTGCTGCTGCTACCCTGAACCAACTTTAATGTTTTTTTTTTAAATCAAAATCCCCAGTATTGTCAACGTCAGTCACTCCGGTGAGGTCCGAGTAGACGCCCTGCTAGGCCGACAGTTGACGGGGTCAAGGGTAACCAAAAGGCTCTGCTGAAGAGTCTCACTGGCATGGAGATCCGTAGGCCATATTCCTAAGCCTGTCTTCAACATTGAATGTTTACCCACTTTGTAGATCACTACTAGGCAGACAGCAGCATCCGGCAGATGCAGAGATCAGGGTGGAGAGTCAAGAAGCTCTGGCGGGGGAGTTTTTAAGATAAATATTTTGGTTGACTTATCAGGAGGATGATGTTGAACGTTGTTATTCATTTCTATGATATTCAATTTACAGGAATTTGCAGGAATAATAGAGATACCAAAGCAGCTGCCTTCAAGCGAGCTGCCAGGAACTGGAGTGAGAAGTTCCGAGATACCACATACATAGAGGGCTGTACTCCCTACATTCACTCCACGTTAATTATATTCTATCTTTATCAATTCTGCAAGCATGATTAACAGTCTTCTATATCTTGGGCTAAGTGAGGAACTGCGCAAGTTACCATACTAGATACCGGTAGTTCTATGATTGATAGATTCTATCATTCTTGTTGCCATCAAATAACAACAGACATGGTCAACCACAAAAGAAATGATTGCGAAAACAGAAGCTGGGTGGATGCCATTCCACCCACTTCACAATCATTTGCAATTGAACCTGAAGAACTATGTGAGGAGTTACCAAGTTTAGAACCACAGTTATGCAGGAAATTTGGATGTAAGCAGACATGCGCAGACTTGCTAAAACAAATGCAGGTTTTTGTCTCAAAATACAAACGTCAAAATGCTAGCCACTGTTTACCACCAGCGTTAGACGCATTTACCAATTTCCTGACAGCTTGGTCACGGGCAAAAAAAACAGCATTGATTGACTTTATTCCATGTATCCAAAGTGGACTTTGACTCGGATCAGACCTGGGAATTGGAGGCCATAAAGGCATTCCTTCGTGATGTCAGTAACGACCTTGAATAGCATTGCTGCCCGCATACCTTCAAGTTCACGAAAGGCCATGATGGTCAGCTTGTGTTCCAGTACAAGGTATTTGATTTCTTGTTACATGTTAGATATTTACTCCATGAATTAATGAATGTCTATACCCGAACATCACAAAAAGCCCCGATTTTCTGATGCTACAAGGTGTTTCAAGCAATCCTATGTACTTGTTTTGAAATGACGATTTGAAAACTACGCCAAGCTTACATCTGTCGTGGCGTCACACGATGCGATCCGACAGGTGGGTGGATTCTGTTGTGGATTTTGCAGGGTGTTGCACGACCCCGGTCCGATCAAATGGTAAATGGCTGACCAGAAATACAGGTATAGATGTCGTTAGCTCCACGAGGTGCGTTGTTAACACCACTAGACCACCATGGCGAGGCAGATTATCTCGTAACTGCGGAAATCAATGCTGGCTACCGTATAGTTAGACAGGTTGTATCCTAGACGTACCGTACCGTACCGTACAAAGTGTTTTGGTTCCTCTCATCAGCTAAGTTTTGATCTGAGAGGAATTATTTAAGAAGTCGATACGCTGTTCAGCGGTGGTCGTGTACGGGACGACGGTCGCTCCGATCCAGGTGAGGACACAACGGTAGGAGGACGGTAGGGATAGCTAAAAGAAAGCCCATGTCGGACCAATTGGCAGCGCCATTCTGATCCGTGCGTACCAGGAATCGGACACGTTATGATTGGATTGGATTTGTGATTACTCCGCTAGTTTTGACTATCAGTTCTACCGTCAACATGAATTAGTGGATTCCATGGACGGGAAAAACGGAAACTACACTCTTCTTTTGCCATTTACAGAGGCTGTGTCGAGAAGTATGGAAGAAGACGTCCACGAACAGGGAAGTTGTTGGTAAGAGGGTGGACAAGCATCTCCTGAGCCTGACTGCCCTCAACATCCTCCAGCATCTGTCGTGCGTAGAGGACAGTGAGGCAGCCCGAGAGGCAGTGATACAACGCCTCCCAGGAATGGACAGCGTCGTCGCTACCGCCACAGGTTATAACTAGCCTGGGATTCATCCCTTCTTTTATCTTTATCCTACGAGGTGGCGCGTGCAAGGAGTCCAGTAACAAAACAAAACTTCAAATTACTTACAATGTAGATCCTAGATCATAATATCCTCTGTTTAAGTATTCTTGCATATGAAAACTTTTCAAGACTAAGTTAATGCATTGACTAAATTAAGAATGTACTACCAGTAGTCAGGTATATACATGTACTGGGACTCGAATAGGTCAGTGTTTGCACGACGCAATCATATTCCAAGATCTTTAAACAAATACAAATTCCATTTGAAAGTGAAAAACGTCATTGTGAATTCTGAGGCTAAAAAAAGGGAAAACTTTGTTTTATTCTGTAATTTCAGAAAACAGGAGGACATCTTCCACCCAACCTGTACCTCCAACTCGACAACTCTTACCGTGAAAACAAGAATTGTTTCATTATTGCCTTCTGTTCAGAGTTGGTACGTCAGAAAGTTTTTAAGAAGGTACGTTGAAGATACCTTGAAGAAACTCAGGTAATGACCTGTCTCCGGCGCATTCGATGTGCTGGGCTCTGCAGCAGTCTCTGTCATTTTCTCTTCAGTTCAGCTTCTTTTATTATTGACCAACAGTAGAAAATAGTTGCAAGCAAAGCAGAAGCTACTAAGAAGGACAGACCTCAGTGTTCTCGATAAAAAAATGTGGACGACTTTGCACTGCTTGATTCGGTGGGAGTGCCCACAGCTAGTCTTCAGGCAGTGCAGGCCCTGAACCAGACGTCCTCTGACGTCACTTTCCGATCGACTCACCATAGGAAACTGTATGCGCCCAAGCTGGCACAACTAGACTCTGTGGACGTCCGGGTGTACGGAAGTGCTGAGACAATTGTCACGGCCTGCCGTATCCCGGACGAGTTTGACGACAACTATGTCCGCAACTGGCTGTCCCGCCACTGTCAGGTGCTGGCCTCCCGCATGGTGACATACAGGGATAGGCCCACCATCCGCAATGGAAATAGACAATATAAGGTTCTACTGAACCCCGGGGCCAACATCCCCTCCTCGTGGAAATTGATGGATGGACGTATCGTCTTTTTCCATTATGTCGGGCAATTACTAATACCAACTTTGATGTACCCTGTAATTCAAAAGGTGGTTGTATGGGCCATCAACCAAAGGAGAACCCAACCGTCATGAAGGACACTGGTGTCCCCTTCAGATTAATGGAGGGGACAGGAGATGATGGCAAAGGGTCAATCAGAACATGGACCCAGCTTAATGGTAAGATAGGCGACCTATGCATCATGTGCTAGCCTCTACCGGTGGTAAGGAAAGGCTGGCACCTGTCGCGCTCCCCTAGAACAGGGTGGGCTAGTCCAGAAATCCTGCCAGCCGTGAACTTTTCTAATAAAATCTGAGAACGGGGATCTGCTGAGTCTCGTGGTCCTTTCTGACATCTCACCGGCCAACACACAGCGGGGACGTCAGTCTCGTCTGCCGACCCCTTACATGGGCAGTCCGCTCAACATTGTATTGTATAAATCATCCTCAAACTGATTTCCTTGTTGAGCTTGGACCGTTTCGTCTATTTTGATCAATGACATACGTTCAGATCACAAAGGCTATCATGGCAAGGATCTTCTTAACAAAGCTGAAATTAACAATGTAGATTGACGTTTTGTATTAACCACAAAAGCCTTAATTGTCCTGATTGTGTTGACAATGGTGCCATGAATTAGAACAGACACATCCATGTGGATATATAAGAGTACTTAATTCAGGGACTATTTCTAGATAGCGTAGAAATATGAGTTGTTTTGAGACATTAACATCCAACAAACCCATCTAACTAAGCTAAACCAGCCCCCACTGAGCCAGTGGCACAGTCCCCGAAGTCTGGGTTTCCAAGAGGCTGGACAGCTGTAAGAATGGACCTAAACCTAACAACCCTGAGTAAGCTGGATGTTCTGTCACAACCCAATCAAGTAACTTCAGTGGTATTTGCTCTGTCACCAGTTTTTACATACAACCAAGATGTTGAAGGCCGTGATGAATCGCTGATTTTCATCATGTACGACTTTTCCGTGTACGGCTGCTGGTGTGATGTATGTGATAGTCCTCGCAGCTAATCAATGATGTATGTTCATCTCAGGTGTTTCTGTAGAGAAAACACAAAGATAAGGAACAAAGATTAGTATCATTACACTATGAAAATTAACTTGAAAGTTGGTAATAATAAGAAAACACATCATCAGTTGGCTCTTGAAGGTGTTAACGTCAGCTGTCTTCAATCCAAATCTTGAAGTTAAATTTAGTGGAGAACTAGGATCTCTACCATATTAATTCTAAAAATAACATTCTGAAATATACGAACTTCTTCTTTGCCTAAATATGCACCGAGACTCCAAAAATACCACTAATAAGAAAATATGTGTTTTGCTGCTAATTATTTGTAACACGTCTTCCGAAAATATTGCCACGTACACAGTTCTCGCCTGCCAACACGTAAACAAGATAATCCATCACAGATGTCAGCCGTGCCCAGCCTTACAGAATCTGGGCAAGATTTGCCGTGAACAGTTAAAAACGGTCGTAATAATAGAAGCATAGTACAAGACGTTAAATTTTAAAACAACAGTAAACTTAAGATTAGGGATAAAGGGTTTGAACTAGGAACAAAAGGTTTGGACGAACTGACATGGAGGCGAGACACATTCCACAAACTGCCAGTGACAGAACACGGAGTGCCTCAACGGCAAAATCAATCGGCTTTGCCCCAGAAGAACATCCCGAAATTTATATACGACTAACCACAGCATCTCAAAGAACCTTCTACACAAAGTGACCGTCACAAAAGCGACAATTTGTAAAGACAAAGACGACAAAAATGAAATGCCCACCTCTCGCCACCGCCCTTCTCTCCAACTAAAGCTGGGTGGTTGTGCGACGGACGACAAGTAATGCTGACTGTATCCATCCGCCGCGTAACCGGTCAGATATCGTGTGTACCAACAACTAAATCATACGAAGCAAAAATTATTCTACTAATACGATAATACGATACAATACGAAAATACGGCAAACTGTTAAAATGGAACACTTATTACTAAATGTTTCGTCCTCGTCACGTACTACTTTCTGGCGGCACTTGTGTATATCCTGTCTGGGAGGATATTCGGTGGCGTGGCCCAGTGAGGCTCACAAAGGGTTTGTGACGACATCCGCGGTGGCGACTTGAAAACGTCCCCAAATCAGGTCAAAGCCTTTGAAGCATCATCCTGTGGGAGGAGTTGCTTAACCAACTCGGGCAGGAAATAGAGACATAAGGCCACACAAATTTAATTTGTTGGTTAATTTGTTGAAGACTGAGAATGAAGCTGTGGAATTAGAAAATTAAGATAGCTGCATAAAACACTTATGTTTTGTGTTCTTATACAGAACTTGAACAGGTATGCGTAAGGATTAGTTGGAAAAGGCTAGGATGGACGGGAATATGGAAGGATGAATGGGAAAATGCTAGGATGAACAGGGACATGTAAGGATGAATAGGAAAATGCTAGGATGAACAGGTATGCGTACCGGTTAATAGGAAAAGGCTAGGATGAACAGGTATGCGTAAGGATGAATGGGAAAGGCTAGGATGAAAGGGGATATGTATGGATGAATGGGAAAAGGATAGGAGGAACAGGTATGAGGAAGAATGAGTGGGAAAATGCTAGGAAGAATAGGAATTAGTAAGGATGAACTCCGGAAACACCGCAAGCCACCACCTCCGTCAAGTTCGTGCCAGGACCCTACACTCCCGAAGCACCGCAAGCCACCACCTCCGTCAAGTTCGTGCCAGGACCCTACACTCCCGAAGCACCACAAGCCACCACCTCCGTCAAGTTCGTGCCAGGACCGCGTACCCCAAACCGTGAACCGGACATTGAGTCCGCACCGATGCTGAACTTTAACCGCGATATCAAATCTACAAAACAGGCATTGGAGGGAGCAGAGAGAGCCTCGGGAGGAGCAACCTATTACATCAAGGGCCCCCGCAAAACACCAGTGAAGAAGAGGATAATAGTATGCACGCTGTGTGGTCATTGTTGTGACTCGCGAAACAAGTTCTGTGGGGAATGCGGAAATAGAATGTCGAACAGAAGGGATAGGTACTAGGGTAGACGTGGCTCATTTTAAATCGTCAGTTACTAACAACCTTGTCGCTACGTCTGTACCTTTGCAACTTTTGTGACAGGCTGATGAACGTGTTTGTATTCGGATCGTTGCTTGTTTGTTACATAGCAAGGTTTAACGTAGGAGTGTTTCATTCCCTAGAGTTAGAGCTGATAGCACATGGGAAAGAAACGTTTCCCCAGCCAAGACGTCGTCATCTATCAATCTTGGCTGGGTACCTGCAGCAAATAGATAAAATCTTCAGCCTAAACGAGGGTTTCCGTGGCCGGTTCCCTGACACCGTCCACTTTCTGCCGTTGACAGTGCAGGTAAGGGGAATTTCATATGTATCGATATTAAGTTTTTGGTTCTTAACGAAATGAGATAATTTTTGCAAGAAATGAAATTACTAGATATATAACTCTGTTACAGTAACAAAATGTAGCTTGGCAATTTCATTGTGCATTGATACAGCATATATATGTACATCTGTACTGTAGTCTTGTTGTACGTAGTACAAAATGTAAATCAAGCCACGGCGTAAGTTCTAAGAGACTTTCTACAGTTGCTCGATTTACTTTGTATATATATATATATATATATATATATATATACGTTATTGTGCTTTGATCTTACTTATGGTTCTGGCATACCAATGTTACTACAGTATGACTTATAAATGTATCTTTGGTAATTTCCTCTGACTTTATAATACAATGTACTCATTTATTCATCCTTTAATTTGATTTACTAGTTTTTTTTAGACAGTCTTCCTTTTTACCTTTTTTCCCTTATATATTATATATTCCCAATACTTTCCAAAGCCTCAGCCAAGAAATAGAATTAAAACTCAGAATGTCATGGAAAACAACCAGGACTGACAGTTCTTACTGATGCTGAAACATATCGTGATTACATGGTTATTTCTAGATATTCACCAATGTGACATTGCATATATTTCGCATTGGTGTTAAAACTGTTAACATTAATAGAATCCGATATCATTGCATCACTTGGGGATAAGTGCATATTCAAAGCACCATAATTATCACCACATTGTTCTTTTCATTAGCAATTGACAGACATCCTCGAGCAGAAGATCAAACTCAGTGGATATACCATCTCCGACTACTCCAGAGAAGAGATGCTGACGGCTATAGGTAACATACCTGTCGAAGTGCGGAGCAGGCACTATACCAGGTTGGTGAACCAACTGATTGTAAAAGCCAACACGGGGCAGGATGAGACAACTCTGACAAGGCCCAGCACTTTATTGACACATTTGCAGGTGAGTCAATAGTACCCTCTCAGGTACCAAGTATGTGATCAAAATACATGTACTTTAACCTGTACTATATATTTCTGAAGGTAAAAAAACGTGAATGTTGAAGCATGCATCATTTCAAAATTCAGCAAAATACTATTTTGTTGATAAAACGAGGCGTAATCTAAACATGTTGTTCTTTTGACTCAAGTTTCAAGTAATTTTTATCTGCTAGAGTTGGTTTCAAATGTTACCTGCACCAGTACAGTTATTCAGATGTAGGTATTACATACCCTGCTTATGGCATGGCACTATTATGATAGCATTGTACTTTACATTGAGTATGTCAGTAAGATAATGTCTACAGCACATAATGTCTATAGCACTGCAGAGATACTAACTGTGCATTGCCATATATGCAGGGTGCACTTGCAAACGTTACAATTCTCAGTCGAGCATAGGTGATACTTTCCATCTTTGGTACTGTATTAAGGGGGTACTGGCCAGGCTGCGAACAAACTGCACCGCTTTGTTGCAGAAAATCTGCGAATTTGCGCCTATTATCTCTGTCACTCACATTGGCGTTCTATGTCCCATCATCTGGAATTCATTGTCTTGTTTTTTTTTCTCGCCAGATACCGGGGCTACCGGGTCTACGGGGCTACCTTCCTTCTTGGCGTTGATCGTGAATGAGAGGTCATCCCTATTTTAAAGTGGCAATACTTCTGGCATAGCAGCATCAGCCAACAGACATTTATGTTCCTGGCAGGGCCAACCCAGATGTATTTAGAGACCTTTTTCTTGAAGCCAGATGCCACAAAAGACATTCTTTAGCAGGTAACTACATGATGGGCAGAGTAACCAAAAGCACACATGTATGTGTGAAGACAACAATACTATATGATGATACGAGCTCAGGGCGGACACAACACCGAGCCCCGGGCGGACACAACACCGAGCCCCGGGCGGACATATCACACAACATAGATAGTAATCTTTGTATATGAGGCACACATCTAATTCTTGTGTAATTTTTTCATAGGACGAAGTGGAAAGATGGTATCTGCATCTTTCTTCTGGGGTGAAGTGGAGGGTGAGTTACGGCGCCTTGGTCTGATACAAACGTACTTCTTCACTAAAAAATCGTTCGAGGGGCCCTTGCCACAATTGAGCTACGTCGATATATGCCCATACAGAGAACGATTGTGCACCTGACTGCAGAGGTATGAAGTCGTGGGGAACTCTAGTTTAATCTTTGTTCATTTCTGTTAATTTGTCGGCTGTGGGCGTGTGCATGTGTTGTGTTGCCAGACCCTGTCAATTCTATCGGTTTTATTAAACTATCAGTAAAAAGAAAGGATAGTTAACATTGCCCTTTTTACAACGTTCACTAAAGTTGTATTAACTAATTAGTCTACTTTTTCTGTTTCAGGCTGACAACGTCCTGTTAAAGAGAGGAGCTGAAGGTCATCTCGCGTTCAAGTTAATAGACTTTGGAAGCGCGTGCTATGAGTGCTACCCGTGCTCTTTCGATGTGAGGGAGGAGAAGTCCAGCCACATAGCCCCAGAAGTGATGAAGGGGGCGCCGTAAGCACCAGGTCAGACATCTACAGTCTGGGGAAGTTAATCAAAGATGTTTGCTTAAGCCGGAGACCGGTTAAGAAAGCCCTTCTTAAAATTGTACAGATCTGCACCAAGCAGGAACCAGGTGGAAAGAGTGTCCTTGTCCACTCTCGTTGTGACAAGGACAAAGTGTGAAGCTCAAAGTTCATTCTGTATTAGGGCTTTAGTTGGTCTAGGCATAGATTGTTAAAACACCAGGAAAACATGCATGTGTCAGAGTTGGCTTGCTTGTTTTAAATCGTGACTATAAGGTCCTAAAGTCAGTTCAGACCGCACATGGGCTTGGCGCTGCCAAAAAACTTAAGCTAGCACAATCTACTTTTACAACAATGGAGTGTTTCATCTACCAACTCAACACACACAACTTCTGCACTATACAAGGATGGATCGACACTGTAAACAATGGAGGGCTATTTGCCGTTGCAGATGAGGTGTACTTGTTTTTCCGTACTGTAGAGAAAGTTGTCAGGGGTACAGCAAACTTACAACAACTGCGTCATGGCAAGTTGACTTGTATCAAAGATAACATCATAAGAAACCTTAAGACCGATGTCAAAGTAAACAAGTACAGGTGTAACTTTACTTAACATAAAAGTTACGCATTTCTGTCGGCGACATTAAAGTCGGTACGGCAATATTAATCATTTTTTGGAAATGATTAAAATTAAATGGATTATTAAACACCTCTGCAGATAAATGTATTATTAGATGAAAAATGCCCTTCATTAGTTTCACAAACATCGATGCTCGCCAGAAAACTGTCATACCATGATCCTGTTCCTTTCTGCAGACATCTTCCACGCCACAAAATGCGCCACGACACATTACAGAACCAGATCACCAAGTACATCCAACATACGTCTAAAGGTTAGTTGTCTTTTTTAATATGTCAAATATCTCCTCCAACATTTCTATAACGATCTGCATTAACGCAATTACAACATCCAACCTCAAGGCAAGATATTCCCATTCTTTATGTTTTTCAACTTGATTTGTTTTACTGCTCAATACCTGTTTGCCTGTACATAAGGACCCACACTTACTAACACCTACACTCTACACTATAGAAACACCTTACCCTCTACTTCTTTTTCTGTAGATAAAGGCCACTCTTTGGCTCAATTACTGCTATGCGTGCAAAAATAAATTCTTCGCCAACACTCACACATGTGCACCAGGTACGTATATGCACATCTTTCTGCTATTGTACTCTACCACTCTTAAACTAGATAGATAACATAGTGTATGTCAAAACAACAAATCTTTTCCTCCAACTTAAATCTTGCAAATAATTGTCACCTCTGAATAATAAAAAGCTACCGTTCTAGTTTGACTTTTTTCACCTCTTTCAGAAGACGAGATGGAAGACATCACCACCATGGAAAAGACTGAGGTATGTGTGATAGAGAATCACAAGGCAAACAGCATATCTTCTGTTATTCCTTCATTTTGTATAGATATAGTTAGTGTCAGTGTCAAAAGCTTGTTATTTCCAGGAGTGCTTGCATGCAAAAAATCTAAAGATATTTACCTTTACATTATTTACTACACCCTAAGTGTTGACATACTTTACCAAGATCATAATCACATCTAATATCTTTTGTCAGACAATAAGATGATACAGGATAAGTATCAACAGCAATCTTGGCACGGTCATTCAATCTTTGAAACGACTGAGACGTTTGAGACGAGAGACTGTTGAAGTTACATGTTATAGTAGATGTTGTACATTTACATGTGCTGCATGATTTATCAACAGCAGCCTTTTGTAGGGTTTATTGTGTAGAAGTTGTAGCACCGACTGTTTTTCAGTGTGTAGATGTACTAGCATACTAATAACATATGCAAAGTTAACGTTTATATTTTTTTTCTTACATAACTTATTGAGAAACCTAAGTACATGTACACGCTTTTATCAAGTGTCTTTCTCAGGTAAAAAAAGTCTGAGTTACATGCTGGTGCTAGCATACTTATATGTAGCAAGAACACTCTGCTAGGTCGGTTCTCCGAACCCTACATCTTGGTGCCAACAGAACTAGAACATGTGTCCAATGCGGAGATGGATTTTTGGCTTAAGAAGTTTATCTTTGAAATCAGAAGGATGGATGAAGCACCTTACCCACCAAGAACAGTGTACTGCATTGTTTCTGGGTTAATGCGACACTTCAGGGAGGATCTCAACAGACATGACATGAACTTTCTGTATCGTAAGGACATACGGACGTGGAGGTAGAACAGCCACAGGAGAATACATCCCATGATGGTCGGGCTGTTACGGAAGACACAGGCAGAAAGGATAAAGCAAAATGGCAGGGTTTGCTGAAGAGAGAGAGAACTTTCAACTACCTTGATTCAAGCTTTACATAGTTCAGAAAAGGCGTTAGATGCAAGGAACTCACATCGGAAGGGGTGGGTGTAACCAAACAACATGCAACATCACAATTCTTTTATTCAGCAGACTGGATTCTTTTAGCCAGCAGATTTTTTGAAATCCTCTAGCCGCTAATTGAAACCAGACACGTGCGCTGCCAGGGCGGTACTAGTCTCCGGAAATGGAGCAATATCCAAGCAGATGCTAGGGGGGTAACGTGATATCTGAAATGTCTGACCCATCACTAAGTGTTAATATGTGTGTCTTGTCAGGATGGATGGGAGGCGTTCCGGAGAGATATGGCAATCCTCTCCTTCTTCGAGAAGCTTTTTGATGACCCACTGCGAGGCGTGGTGGCGAGGATGATGTATGACGCCTATGTGAGACTGATGAACCAGGTAAATCCCGACTGTTTTTCTAGTAGCCTGGGTTCATTTACGTCTGCTTGACACATCAAAGTTCTTAGAAAACTCGGAAATTAATTTTGCATCAATAATGTTGACAATGTTCTCATTTTCTGCAGTCTAGAGGAGCCAGGGAGAGGGAGGAGCCAAGAGGGAGGAGAAGATAGTGAAAAATTGTTAATAAACTTTCTTTATTGCACATCTTTCGTTTTCGTTTTTAGTATAGTCCCTCCCACTCAACTTCTGGCAGGTGTTACCAATTTGGTAACATCAATCCGCTTACTATAACTACATTTCTGTACCATGTCGTCCAAGTCAAACATGAGGAGGTAGTGTAAGAAATACTCCGGCAACTTTTTGACCCAGACTCGACAGGCCTACGAAAACCATTTAGTTTCTTTTGGCTTTTCCTCTGACCCAGAGGGAAATTTCAAATTCTATGGCTCCACGCCTTTTTGAAGCCGTTCCTGAAGCCCGTCGAGCAGACTTGTCAGCGGTTCCTTCGGCCACAAAGTAAGTAACTTTTCTCTGATGAAAGTAGTCTGACAGTGACTTTTATTTGCAACATGTTCTAATTTACAATTCACGAGAATGCCCAGCTCAGCCTCCTGGTCATATTTGTTGCTGCCTTTGTCTTCTGGTACTGTGCAAAGAAGAAGTAAGCATTTCGTGACTTCTACAGTTTTTACATTGGGAAGTTTAGAAAGCTCCAAGTTTTCAGGAAGGGCTGTCTTAAGACTTGGTATCTTCGTGGCTTTGTCACACTTAGAATACTAGTAGTAGATGTATGTTGCATTCCTCTTCTCTTCACGGCCCTGTGGTCCTTTTTTTATCATTGTCGCGTTTGTTAAGTGCATTACTAGTATTACATGTGCATAAACAACCCCAAATTTAGTGTAAACCCATAGTATAATAGTATTCGTCAGTAAAGTTGATTTACTTGTTTCCTCATAGTTGATGACGATGACGCTCCAAACAACCGTCCCCAGCACCAATCGGAGCAGCACTCGGCGGTGACGGTCGTAACGTACCTCAGGTCCCCGTCCGTGCCGGTAGCGCATATGAGCCGTTTACAGTCTGAATTTGGGAGACGAGGTCACATCATGAAGAACGTGTATTCTCATTGTGTGCTCTTTCTCGTATTTACATTGGCTCGGGCTTATGCGATTTTGGCCCCCCATGACAACGCTTTTGTAACAAGATGTGTGATTGATTTTGAGCGAGAATCCTCGGATGCATGTTACACAAAATACTTCAATGCATATCCTATTTATACTTTGTCATCCGACTGTTTCCAGTACTACTATCATTACATTTTTGACAGCACTGAAAGAGCGAACGGAATTATTGCAAGAGGACGATGCTAGGGCCGGAATACAAGGAATACTAGGGCCGGGCCTACCCGGCAGAACACCGACGAGTCTACCCAACAGAACACCGACGAGCTTACCCAACAGAACACCGACGAGTCTACCCATGAGAACACCGACGAGTCTACCCATGAGAACACCGACGAGCCTACCCGGGAGAACACCGACGAGTCTACCCGGGAGAACACCTACGAGTCTACCCAGGAGAACACCGACGAGCCTACCCGGGAGAACACCGACGAGTCTACCCAGGAGAACACCGACGAGTCTACCCAGGAGAACACCGACGAGTCTACCCAGGAGAACACCGACGAGCCTATTCGGCAGAACACCGACGAGCCTATTCGGCAGAACACCGACGAGCCTACCCAACAGAACACCGACGAGCTTACCCAACAGAACACCGACGAGTCTACCCAGGAGAACACCGACGAGCCTACCCGGGAGAAAACCTACGAGTCTACCCAGGAGAACACCGACGAGTCTACCCGGGAGAACACCTACGAGTCTACCCAGGAGAACACCGACGAGCCTACCCGGGAGAACACCGACGAGTCTACCCAGCAGAACACCGACGAGTCTACCCGGCAGAACACC
>NW_017804354.1:1441526-1461041 GCF_001625305.1 Branchiostoma belcheri
GAGCCTACCCGGCAGAACACCGACGAGCCTACCCGGCAGAACACCGACGAGCCTACCCGGGAGAACACCTACGAGTCTACCCAGGAGAACACCGACGAGTCTACCCAGGAGAACACCGACGAGTCTACCCAGGAGAACACCAACGAGCCTATTCGGCAGAACACCGACGAGTCTACCCAGGAGAACACCGACGAGTCTACCCAGGAGAACACCTACGAGTCTACCCAGGAGAACACCGACGAGCCTATTCGGCAGAACACCGACGAGTCTACCCAGGAGAACACCGACGAGCCTACCCAGGAGAACACCGACGAGCCTACCCAACAGAACACCGACGGGCCTACCCGGCAGAACACCGACGAGTCTAAGTGAACTCAAGGGTACACTGCCCAATGCACTGAAAAGCATGAGTTCTAAACATGACAGGAATATTGCACAGGGCATACTTTGTAATAACATCTTTCTGCAGTTTTAAGCCCCTTTTGGGTTTGTATTCCTAACAATTTCGTACTTACAAAAAGTTTGCCAGTAGACTTACAAAGTAAGTGCTAACTAGAGAAATAGAAAATACATGGCGTAGAGTAAGAAACGATATGACAAACATTCAACAACACCAACTCTTCCTCAGAGAAAGAGAAGGAAATGAGAACTGGTAGAGGAACAAGTTGAAGACCGACTCATTTCCAGAATCACCCTTAGTTATAAAGAAATGCTTTCCAACCCGGCACCAGCTAGCAATGGGGCGACCTGTGATGGACTGGCTCAGGAAACACAAGACTCAATTTAGTGAAACTGGCACAGGTGTGTGTGTGTGGGGGGGGGTGAGGTACATCCACGTTTAAGTAATACAACATTATATAGATCTCCTGATAACTATCAGTGTAGGGAATTAGTTCTTGCTTGTGCTCCAACTGGTTGTTACAATTACACCCAAAACTACAGAATTGACAGCAGAACAGCGAAAGACCACCATCATGGTAGAGGGATGAATGCCTGCGTTTCTCGTCGAGCACCACCTAGGGTAGGCGTACCACAGTTTGTAGTTAACCTTCACTGGGCAACAGCGAATGCAAATTTTCAATCAGACCTAACAGCCGAAAACCCTTTCGACCATGATTGATTCCAAAGATGCCAATAAAATCATAGTTGCAAACATCGCTACTACTAGATCAGCGAAAACATGGAGATCAGAACTAATTCTTGTAGACCATCATTGGGACCAAAGTCGAACATATGCTGTAACTCCGATGACACATCTGTTTGTAGAAACAAAGTTGCATGGTATTGAAAACAAAATTGGAACATTGTGTAACAACATAGACCAGCCATTAACAAATAAAGGAGACTGTTTTACACATTTCTAGAACAGGTTCCGCAGTTACATTTAATCAATTTATCAGCAACAGAGTCTAGTACGAAGTGTTTCTGTTCATGAGTATTCCTGCTATAGACCACTTTTTTAGAAATCCAAAAACTGGAAAACTAAAATCTGTATTCACATTCTTTTTGGATAATGGCCCAGCAGAAGCACCAGCAAGTTGAGTTATGTCAGATGTGGTTCATAAGACTGGTCAAGTTCCTACAACTTGACAAGGTTATCCAGAAATTATTTCCGGAGTATATATTATATCACCGTAAAAGAAATTACGTAGAAAGAGTTCATACTATAGAAAATGCAGCCATCCAATCAAAGCAGTTTGATTGTCCCACAGATAAGGACGTCTATTCCACACAGTATTACAAAAACATGGAGGCCATGGCCATGGCCATGGCTAAGGAAGTGATAGAAACATTTAGAACTGCAAAATTTAATGGCACTCCACTTCACTTCAGTCTTTTAGGTGTAAAAGACTAAGATCATGTCTTTACTGATGAAACCGAATTGAAACATTTCCTGTCCTTCAATGAAATGAAGAAACAATGTTGTGAAATGGAATATATACCTGTTACGAATGAGATCTTCGACTGTCTTGTGCATACATGGGGCGCTGTTGAAGACTATGTGGAAACTTACACGGAAGACTATAGTGTACTTCGCGATGAGTCTGGCCCTGAAAGAACCTCCTGGAAAAATAAATACACCACAGATTTCTATAGACCAGACAATTGGATAAGCAAAGATAACCATGAACGATTTGAGAGAGAACCATTACCAGATTATGTCCGCTGGCTCCTGACAGGTGAATTGCACTATATGTCGTAAGAAAAAAGGAAAACGTTTCCACATGGTGAGTGGTATAAGACCTCGTGTATCTTCCTACCTACTGACATCATACTATCATATTTTCCATGCGGGGTATTCAATTATTTTGCCCTATGAATTTAACGCCGATACTCCATTTATTGGCAATGGTAGTTTACTTCAACTCAGCGAGAATTAAAGACTTCAGGGATTTCCTGCGGGGTGTAGGGCTGTTCCAGGCAAACGACAGACCAGTTCAGCCCATTCAAGATGCGGTCTTAAAGGCACTTAATGTACCCTGAGGCCAAACTCGTTTCGGCAGCCTAGAGCCCTTCGCCCGCGGGTCCAAATTTACCGCTACCGGGAGTCTAGCCGGGGGGGGCGGGGGCGGGGGCGGCTGGTCCTTTTAACGAACCAAGCCTGGAATGGGGACGCAAGTGCGGACATGTTCGCATCTTCAAGTTTGGAGGATGAGGTACAGAAAAACGTGAGCGTAGAAGAACTGCTTGACCTCCGGATGGTAATTCCCGAAACACAGGGGCCACGAACAGCCACCGGAAGTTTCAGTTCGTCTAATTCCTGCACAGCCAATCAACACAACCGCGATAGAAACTGACAACAGCATTCTACATTTGAGAACTGTGATACCAGAAACCCAGCTTCAATAATTACATGCTGTAAGTAGCTTTCACCATGTTCATTTATTATTGTTCATTTGTTATTTATGTCGTGTTTTAACGTTTGAGTTTTCGTCTGGCAGCCAGTAAGTTGGGGGTACACTACTCCGCTGTTCAAGTAAGGCCTCGCACAGGCCGACTCCTCTTCTAAAGATGTTGGGAAAGACGCACAGGAGCTGATGAGCGTGATGGAGGGCGGGGACTTCGTCATGATCTTTGCGGGCTATCCGGACGAGATGGCTTCATTCCTGGATGTTAATCCTGGAAATGAAGTCCCGGATAGCCTTCAAATTTCATTTCCCGGACTACAGTGTTGAGTTGGCCAGATCATGCGGAGTGAGGTCGCAGGCATGGGCCTGAGGCATACCGGGCCCTGGAGGAAACAATTTCTGGAACAACCACAGAACAGTAAAGATCAGAGATGAATGGCAGATTGGCCCATCAGGTGATACCCGATACATGTACAGCCGCTGTACTACCTCAAAGATGTGGAGGGCTGTCACACCATCACCCAGAGAGATCTGAAATAGTCTTTCAGGACCTTCATGAGTGGAAGGTAGACATCATTGGAGAAGTAGCGTTTTGGGGGTTTTGCAGGATACTGTGCAGGCTCATGTTGCTCTTGGCGATCCCCATCTCGGGGTGCTCATCTATCCAGGGCAGCTGATTGATGCCGACCTAGTCAGAGATGGTGCTAGTGCATCTGGCTACCATCGCAGGCTGATGGACTCCTATTTCTACTTCTATGGCTTTGACAGATGTGCACGAAAGAAATACACAACATCACGATCACTATAGCACCATCACCGGTCGCGACAGGGCATTGACCCCCTGAACGCTATACCCCGTGAGGGGCATTGTCCAGTATTGTGTAGATGTAGATGTTTCCAAGTCTTTGATTCTCTGTTAGAACGGGCTGATCAAGAATTGTCCAAAGTAGCAACATGGTTTGAAGCAAGTAAATTATCTATACTAAAAAGACAAATTTTCTTATATTCTGAAAAATTAAATAATGAAATATGATATTAATAAGACCAAAATTTTCTTACAGAATGTGCTCATTACGCAAGAAAGACAAGACTTAATTTTGGGGGATAGTAATAGATGAAAAATTATATCGGAAAGCTCAGCACAAAGAGTTGCTACAACAATTGGTATTATTGGGAAAATTACAGGCATCCTTCCACAAAAAAAAATAATCCTGAGTTGCTTTGCGCGTAGTGAGGGTAAGATAAGATACATCCCCGTCTGGAGTCACTCTGTTGTCGCGGCCCGGACTGCAAGGACCCTCGCCATGGCAGCTCCAGTACCCGTCTTGCGCGGAGATGTCACCCTCGTGGGTTGCAGCTTGATGGAGGTTTGGAAGAAGGTGCGGAGCAACGCTGAGTTACCCGATGAGCCATAGCTTACGGGCGCGTTTCCAAACAGCATGAAGTTAACACGGCAAGATATCTACCGGGGCGAATAGAAATAAACTAAACAAGATATTATATTTCATGGAAGTTTTTTTTTTTGGTAGTTTTAACGAGTCAAGGGTAATCAACATTAGGGGCTATATTTCTAGAAAAAAAAGGGACTTGCCTAAGCCAACCACTTTTCAAACACGATTTGGGACTATTTGGGACCGCACGTGGCTTAATCTCTGCTATAACGGATTTATCTAGATCACGTGTGGGTCTGGTTGAATCATGACAAAGTGTTTTGTATCTATAAACAACAAGGAAGACGAAGACGCTGCAGCGGAGCGAGAGGAGTACAGGGAGGAGTGGGATAGGCTCGACGAGGACATGGCCCACCTGGCTCACCTTGAGCGTATCATGGATGCTGAAGACTCCTCGGAGGATGAGGTGGTGGAGGCGAGGCGACTATACGATGTTCATGTCCATGTCATGAACCAGTGAAGGTAAGCAGCACTCCTTTACCCAACACTGGGTTAAATGTGATACTCTGATACCCTTCACATGCTAAGTCCATCGCCAGTTAAAGTCTACTTTCTATTCAACAAATGAGCTATCTTTGTGATCTATCATCATCATTTGTCAGGACGACCATGTATCATTTTTACACTAATACGTTATTTAACTATAATCGCATTGTTTGTCATTATTTGCCGTCCCACCCCGACCAGGATGAGATTCGGTTTACACGGAGAAGAAATATCATTTGTCCCGTGGTGACCGACGCGCGGTGCCGCGCCAGCCTGGAGTCTAGCGTTGTTAGCAGGGATGAGCTCAAGGCTAGCGCCGAGCTGATAGTGTCACAGGACAGATGTTTTCCGTCTACACACGTCCTGTACGTGGACAAACACAGGTGTTGTACGCGTGAAGGCATCAAACTTTTCATGCCTTGGTTGGATAGTGTCAGGTCTGAAGGAACACGGCATAGCATTTAATAAAGCCCTTCTCTATTGCAAACACTTCTTGAATGTTGGATTTATGTACAAGTATCTTGTAAAAGAGGTTGGGGATGCAGCATATGTAGGCAAAAAGCATTATGACAATTGTCTTGTGGCCATATACCAGAGCATGACTCTTTGAGAGAAGAAGGAGCATGTTCTAGACACCTTTGGTATGGAGCAGTTAATAGCTCGAGTTGTGATTGCAACTACTGCTCTTAGTATGGGCATAAATGTTCCAGATGTGAGTTATGTATGGAGCTGCAGACAGCATAGAGGATCTGTTGCAACAGTTGGGAAGGGCAGGAAGAACAATGAACCAGGCACACGCTGTTGTCTATTCACACACTGTACAAAACAATATATCCGGACAAAGCTTAAGTGTTTGCGTACTACTCTGTATCATAGTTTTGAAAGGCAACCTACAACTAAGCTTTTCAGTCCCGGACATTTGTGTTGCTCTGTTTGCCACAGATCCTGTACATGTGTGAACGACACAGAGGGTGACCATCCCTTCCCAATGTATGAGTGTAAAGAAGGTGTTAAGCCTGCTGAGCCTGGCTTGACAAGAAATGTAGAACAGAGACAGAAAGACATACTGAGAGAGGCACGTTATGAATATCGTGACAGTTTGACCCAGAATAAGAAGTTGCTTGTTTCAATTGATCTGACCACAGGTTTCACACTGGATCTGATAGACAGTGTAGTCGAACATTGCCCTTACATCTTCAATGCAGACTATGTTTAAAGACCATATTGATGCAGTTTGGACAAGGGACCAAGCTAGGATCATTGCAGACATTGTGCTGAACGTTTTTGATGACAATTTAGACGTAGACTCCATGATTGAGTTCATCCAACAGAAATTTGTAACAGGCACCCATGTATCTATGGTGCAGGAACAGGAAGACCCTGACATTGTACCGACTTGTAGTAGCAGCAGTTCTAGTGATGATTCTATCGATGAGGATGACGATGATGGTAGTGAATACATAGTATAGTATTTGTTTACTATGGACCCCAAATAGAACTTCCGCTAAAGTTCTGTACTAGTATTGTTAACAAGATAAAGGAAAAGTCAGCCACACCGCTGCTTTGGTCCGGGCACAGATACTGTGTTGCGGGCACAACGTGTGTTTCGGATGCCTGAAGCGCGTGGTCGAGTGCCCGTTGTGCAAAAGACCGCCAACTCGTGTTGGACCGAACATCGCCGTTCGTAATCTGACTTCCAACCAGACTGCCAAGTGTGAATCCAGACAAGGTGACTGTGGAGGATGACCGAGTGTCCCCGGGTAGACGTGCCCTGCACACACGCAGGGTGCAACATCGTTGGCGAGACAAATTACCCAAATAATTTTCCAGTAACAACACGGAGTGTTGAGGTAGGCCGAGAGCAGCTCAGAGACAAACTACAGTAGATGCGATCAAAAATGGCCCTGGGGAGGAAATTAAAAACATTGTTGATGATGTACTTGACTATGACATGTTGAATCGATAGAAGAAAAAATGTGCACGGGAGTCACATCAACTAGTTTTGATGCTGTGGCTGATCTGAAAGCAAAACTTGACAAGCTTGATTCGTTTTACGTTTTCAAAGACCCCGAGATCGTCACTGTAAGACGGGACATCATCTCCAGTAAGTACGTACATGAGATAAAAGGAGAGATGAAGCGCAGCTGGTGATGTTCTCCTGGTTGATGAGATCTACCAGCTGGGATCTGGCGGGAGTGATGAAAAAAAAGCCCTGGAGGCAATTATGAACAGTGCATATGAACCACGCGACAAGACACAGATCATAATCCTTGCTGGTTATCAGGAACACAATGAGCAGGTTTTCGCGCTCAACCCAGGATTCAGGAGCCGGTTCCACCACGTTGTCACCTTTAGCCCATAGGAAGTGGAACAACTTGCTGAGATACTGCTGCTAAAGATACAGCAATCGTATGTCCGCTTGGATGGCTGTGGCCTTCCAGAACTGAAGGGTCGGCTTGTTGGGACAGATTAGCGGAGGACAGGACAGAGAGCAGACGTAGATAGATAGAGCTCTGTGACAGGCCGTCCCTGCGTTGTGTACGGAAATGCCCTGTGTCCGTGTGTTTCTCCTTCTGTGTTGAACGAACTCTCGGCGGCATTCCAAAAGAACCAGGGAAGAACAACAATTCATGTCCGTTACACTACTCCCACGGGCCAACCAATGCATGTAACCTACATAATTGTAAACTGTACTGTATTTTTTCCAAATTTAACAACACTTTTCAACTATTTTTTGCTGCACTATGAAAAATTACAAAACACTGATAATATTGTTGATTTTTGTGCTACATTGATAAAAGAAGACATTATGACTGGCGTCGGGTTGTGGAAAGAATAAGTTATTGATATGCTTTTCGCCATCTTAAACGAAACATTTCAAGACAGTACATATGAATGCTTATCACTACCAAGGTGACTAGGACAACAAGTGCATGGATAATATAAACAAGCAGGTAATGTCAGATGGTGTCTTTAGCACACACACATCAATTCAAGGAAATCAATTCGTCCAAGAGAGTAATTATTTGTGACCATTAGTCATTTTGGTAAACTAGCGAAAACGTCTGAAATAAACACAGATTCTAGTTCAAATATGTTGCCGTCTATTGGTTGCCCTTGTACATATGTATAATACAAAAAGTCAAATCTGTTATACTTTGGTAGGAGTACATACATATGATAAAAGTCTCTTTGAGTTGAAAGCTGTGCCTGTACTTTGGTTGTGTTTGAATGAGAGGCGGATTCAGAAACCAGACGCTGTCCCTATCCACCTCATCCTCACCTCGGGACTCCAGACCCAATATTAATGACGTGGAGCAAACCGTTCGTGATTCCCATCGTGTTTCGAGAAATGGAAGAAATGGAATGGAACGAAGAAGAGGTAAGACTGTAGTGTGTCTTGAACTTTTCTAAGGTATAGTGAATGTGAAATGTTAAAACATTCCCTGCGCCTTGTTTACTTAGGTAACTAGGGTCTTATCGACAAAACCAGGGAAAGCCATTTACTTAATTTATATTAGACATATTTTTCACAGTACATTTAACAGCTACAACGTCCGCAATTTCACCCATACACCGTTTGACCACCCCCCGCCCATTTCAAAGGCCACCCCGGTCCCCGTACACATTTTCTTTGGAATATGGGCGTGGACCATCACGACCGACATTGGGCGGACAGATGCATGGGGATAGGGGGTGGCACCCACACCGGCACGCAGCTCCCCCACCTGTACCGATGCGCTTTCCATCCCACATTACCCCTTCAAACTGATTTTTAGCAAAGGTGCCCCTATGTATGTAGTACTTATGAAAGTTTTCTAAGCAATGGCGCCCCTATGTATGTGGTACTTATGGAAGGTTTCTATCTATGGTTCAAAAGGGGTGCAGCAAAGTGACGGATCCCGTGGAATGTTGGCATTTCTTTTTCACCGAGGAGATGCTTGCAAAGATCTAGAACCACACCAATACAAGAATCAAAAAGTTGAATACTTAGACCGTTCCCACGTGTTGGTTGATTGTGTCGTGTCACAAATTTCGTTCCAAGTCTTAGCTTGACGTCTCAACTTCTCTCTCCAGTAGTTTTTTCTTAGTGTCTTAGCGTGCTCCAAACCCCCGCTGTTCGGCCATCAAAATTTTCCCAGGTCTTAGCTCGACGTCTCATTTTCTCCCTCCAATAGTTGGTTTTCTCAGCGTGCCCCAAACTGGACCTCCGAACGCCGCTGGAGGGACTGGACCTCCGGACGACGCCAGGAGTCAACCGAAAAGAAACAGCCGTCGTCGAAATCGATGTGCACCATACAAGAGAAACCAGGGGGGTGGGAATGGACGGGGGGGGGGGTGACAGAGACAGTGGGTACAGCCCAATAATATTCCAAAATGCGCACATCCAATATCTCCACCACTACTAAATTTACTTTTCTTTCATGTAATTCTCATTTCTGTTCAGGAGAATACACACAAAAGAATTGTCCATAGTTATGTTAAGAAAACATTTTGGAATAATATTGGCCATCACCCAAATTATATTACAATAAGTACTGGTGCGACATTGCTACGAGCCACTTAAGTAATGAGAAGATTGGCAAGTATTTGCTGGAAGCAGATCTATATCAGTACGCATTCGCACGTGAGACAAGACCCTACAGCAAACAGCACTCGGAAACCTTTGGTAGTTGCTTACATCAAATTTAGGAAAGTTTTCAGAGAAAGGGAGATGGACATATTTTTAAGTCTGTGGAAGGGTTACTAAAGTCAATTGGAGATGATATTCCATGGCCCATGCGATTTAACACTATGAGCCAGTCGGCTGAAAGACTTAACTACCTGCATCAAAAAGGCATCATACATTGTGATGTAAAAAGTGCAAAGTTCCTGCTTGGAGGTCCCAGGGACACGTGTCCCTGGAGATGTGGTTGTCAAGGTAAATTTTCCTTCAATACTATGCTGGGTTAAACACTAAGTACTATATGTAAATAAAAGTCTTCCTGTTCTGAACTTATCTCAACAAGCTAAGGATAGCATGTTCTTGATCTGAACAGCATTGTGTTTAGAAGATTTGTCCTTAATTTTTGTGTTTCTCATTTCGAGCCCTGGGTCACAGTAGTGTTATGGCAGCAAGACCAAAGTAGAGAAGAAAGTCCCTGGCATCGTTCAAGGGTTTCTGCTTGTGCCACCTACAGTTATGTTATGGTTAGAATTTCACACATGCGCACGAGAGCAGACATAGCATATTTAGATGCAACGGACGGAGTACTGACACAAACGGAGGGCATATGACATCACATGCGGCTCCATACCGGGGAACAGCCGTACCAATGCAAGACGTGCGAGGCTCGCTTCACGCACCTGCGCTCTCACATGGAGGCCGAGCAGGAGCAACACCAACAGGGCACTGGAAAGAGCAGCAGCGCCACCCAGCAGGAGTCGCCGGACCCGCAGGCTGCTGCAACTGCAGCCGCTGGTGATGAGTAAAAAAAAAAAATTCCAAGCAGATTCATTCGGGGCAGGGGCGATCAAATTGTCCTCCAAAGTTACGAGTTGGACAATGGTTACAGGCGGCCAATATGTATAGACTCCCCTTACCCAAGAATCTGCTTGGAGATTTTAAAACATTTATAATGAGTTTAGGAATGGTTACATCAAATTGAACAGGGACGTCAGCTGAAGTCTGATTAACCCCTTACATCTTTGCACTGCGTAAGCAAGGATTCGAGCCAGAAGATCAACCAACGCGGGGACCAAAGGATACAAGAGACTGACGAAAAGTTTGTGGTCCTTCTGTGGGGTTACGGAGTACCGTTACACAGCCTTTCCCAGTCGCTTAAAGTGTCTGCTTAGCAGTGCTTTTGTCGTATGTGTTTTGCTTAACTAGATTTTGTTGTAGTTGTTATTGCAGTAATTATTCCTATTATTGTTATATTCAGTTAGCTGTAAAGTTGTCCTTCGGTCGTTGTTGGCAAGTAACCAAGAGTAGAGTGTGCGATTTGGAAGAGACACGCATAGAAACGAAATATTGCCTAAAAATTCACGATAGAGATAGCCATTTGGTTTTGTGTTCAAACATTACTAGTTTTTTTTTTAATTTTTTAAAGCTTTAATACGTCATTTAGTATTTCATAAGTCACATGTCGATAACCACCCTGGGTGGATCGCCATTGGTCGCGGTAGCCCCTGGAAATGACGGTGACGTTTTTAAAATGCCATTGCCATCGCGACTAGTTTTGGATTTCTGGTACAACTGCAAGAGCAGGCAGTCTGCTCAACAGGTGTGTTGTATACATCATCCTCAAGCTGATTTCCTTGTTGAGCTTGGACCGTTTTGTCTATTTTGTTCAATGACATATGTTCAGATCACAAAGACTATCATGGCAAGGATCTCCTTAACAAAGCTGAAATCAACAATGTAGATTGACGTTTAGTATTAAACACAAAAGCCTTAATTGTCCTGATTGTGTTGACAATGGTCACATGAATTAGAACAGATACATCCATGTGGATATAAGAGAACTTAATTCAGGGACTATTTCTAATTAGCGTACTATTACTAAAGTATATGAAAAGTTGTTTTGAGACATTAGTATCCAACAAACCCATCTAACAAAGCTGAACCAGCCCCCACTGAGCCAGAGGCACAGTCCCCGAAGTCTGGGTTTCCAAGGGGCTGGACAGCTGTAAGAATGGACCTAACCCTATCAACCCCTGAGTAAGCTGGATGTTCTGTCACAAAACGAACTTCAGTGAAACGTCAATTAACCAATTGCTCTGTCACCAGTTTTTACATACAACTAAGATGTTGAAGGCTGTGATGAATCGCTGATTTTCATCATGTACGACTTTTCCGTGTACGGCTGCTGGTGTGATGTATGTGATGGTCCTCGCAACTAATCATTCATCTCAGGTGTTGCTGTAGAAAAACACAAAGATGGGGAACAAAGATTAGTATCATTACCCTAAAAAAAATTACTTGAGAGTTAGTAATGACCTAGTCCCTGGACGTGATGCCCCAGTTTGGGGCCTTGTCCAGTACAACATATAGATAGATAGACCTAAAAACACGGCATTAGTTGGTTAGGATGGCTCTTGGAGCGGTTAACGTCAGCGGCCATATATCTGAATCCTGAAGCTAAATTAGTGCTGGAGAACTATGATCTCTACCATATTACTTCTAAAATAACAATCTGAAATATACTTACACCTTCTTTGCCTAAATATGCACCGAGAGTACACAACTAATAAGAAAATATGTGTTTTGCCGCTAATTATTTGGAACACGTCTTCCGAAAATATTGCCACGTACACAGTTCTCGCCCGCCAACACGTAAACAAGATAATCCATCACAGATGTCAGCCGCGCCCAGCCTAACAGAATCTGGCCAAGTTTCGTCGTGAGTTACGGTCGTATTAGTATAAGCATAGTACAAGACGTTAAAATTTAAAACAACAGTTAACTGAAGATAAGGGACGATAGGTTTGGACGAACTGACAGGGTGGCGAGACACATTCCACAAACTGCCAGTAACAGAACACGGAGTGGCTCAACGGCAAAATCAATCGGCTTTCCCTCACAAGAACATCTCGAAATTTACAAACAAGTAACCACAGCATCTCAAATATCCTTCTACACAAAGTGACCGTCACAAAAGCGACAATTTGTAAAGACAAAGGCGACTGAAATGAAGTACCTACCTCTCACCACCGCCCTTCCTCTCCAACTAAAGCTGGGTGGTTGTGCGACGAGTAATTCTGTCTATATCCATCCGCCGCGGAAGCGGAGGGATATCGTGTATACCAACAACTAAATCATACGAAGCAAAGATTATTCTACTAATACTTAAAAAAAATATAACAGAATACAAAAATACGGCACACTGTTAAAAGGGAACAATTATTACTAGATGTTTCGTCCTTGCCACGTACTACTTTCTGGCGGCACTTGTGTACATCCTGTCTGGGGAGGATATTCGGTGGCGTGGCCCAGTGAGGCTCACTTAGGGTTTGTGACGGTATCCGCGGTGGCGACTTGAAAAAGTCCCCAAATCAGGCTAAAGCCTTTGAAGCATCATCCTGTGGGAGGAGTTGCTGAACCAACTCGGGCAGGAAATATAGACATAAGGCCACACAAATTTAATCTGTTGGTTAATTTGTACCAACGTCTGACGGTCGCTGTGGAAGACAACTTATTAACTACAGTGGGGGACATTACTCACCATGGTGAAGCAGTTACTACCAACGAAGAAGTTACTCCGGAAACACCACAAGCCAACACCTCCGTCAAGTTCGTGCCAGGACCGCGCACCCCAAACCGTGAACCGGACAATGAGTCCGCACCGATGCTGAACTTTAACCGCGACATCAAATCTACAAAACAGGCATTGGAGGGAGCAGAGAGAGCCTCGGGAGGAGCAACCTATTACATCAAGGGCCCCCGCAAAACACCAGTGAAGAAGATGATAATAGTATGCACGCTGTGTGGTCATTGTTGTGACTCGCGAAACAAGTTCTGTGAGGAATGCGGAAATAGAATGTCGAACAGAAGGGATAGGTACTAGGGTAGACGTGGACACCCTTGATAGCACATATTCACTCTGCTGAGGCTTTCTCTTGTCATTCCTATTCATACGGCGCAGTGCGAGAGATCCTTTTCTCTCATGAACAGAATCAAAACTGACTGGCGTACCCGACTGGAATCCAACAGCTTGACAAGTCTCATGACGATCTCGTGAAGTCCTCAGTCCTTTGACACGTTTGACCCCCTCCCGGCAGTCACCTTGTGGTGTGGTGGGAGGGTGGCAGAAGGAGACCTAACACCACCCCCTATGGGCCTAGAAGATGCCAAAACAGATGTTCCAAGCTCTGAGTCTGAAGAGGAGCAGTAAGGTTGGTTAGATAGCTAAAGAGGAGCAGTGATTTTGTTTATTTGTTATTAGTAATATTTTACTTAATAATGTACTTCTATGTGGTGCACCCAAAATTTTTTTGGTGCACCTAATCAAAAAAAATGAATTTCGATCCCTGATCTAGTCTAACCGATCGTTAATTGTCATATATCGCAGTCTACTGGAAGCAAGAAGCTGCAAACAATAAAATGGGCCATGGTAAGCGTACCGAATGAAGGCATAATCCCGATGCCAGCAATGCAGATTGAAGGGTGGAAGACTGCCAGCCTCGGAGATCATGTGGATTATGTGTTCTGCAATGCAAGATGCAGTGGCCTCTTCATGGGGATGACTGGTATGTTTATTTTGTTTATATAATATAGTGTTATGCAAATTTGGTATTACCTATTATAATACAAGTAGATTGCTGCTTATGCTGACAGGTTACAGTGAAGTCTGAGTTTGGTAAAAAGATGATGACAGAATATGACAGAAGCTTCTGCGGTTACATCCGGCCGACACTTGAGTACGCCGCCCCCTGTTGGAGTTCTGCGCTGACACAGAAACAGTCCGACGCCCTAGAGCGCGTTCAGAAACGCGCCTGCCGAATCATTCTGGGACGCAGGTACAACTCGTACACCGAAACCCTAGCGTTACTCGACTTGCAACGTCTGGCGGATAGAAGAGAACACTTGTGCTCTGACTTTGCTACAAGTGTGGCAAAAACTCTTTCATACCCAGAACTCTTTCGTCAATGTAAAGCCCGCAAAATCTTTGTGCTTGTGTTGTATATTTAATGTTGAGAGATTTTAATATTTTAACAATATCGGAAATTTGCTTTTCAAACTAATGGTATTTTAAATGTAATGTTTTTTTATGAATGGAATGTAAAATCAACCCAATTCAGTCTTGTCAAGACTACAAAGTTGATTGCTTAATAAAGTTTACAAGTGGACAATCTTCACGCTTCCGCTCCTGGCTTCCCCCTACCCGTGGTGAACAGCATGGCAGAAATCTACGAAACGCCACTCGGTACCAGCAGCCCTCCGGGACTAAATGCTACACGACGAGCGGGATTCCTGCCCTGGACTTACGCAACAGCAACATGGATGAGCCCTGGACTTGTGTGTCTCGGATCAAGGAGAACAGGTTTTCAGCCATACCGCTGAAAGATGTGATCGGATACGGTTTGGCCGCAAACAACAAAACGTGGTGACAACGGCCATGTGGCGCGTGGGGGAGTAGCAATGCTACTGAAAACAGGTTAGTTTCATCTGTCCCAAGAAAACGAGGTTGTGAAGAAAATTAAATCGCAATTGAGATTCTTGCGGCGCTGGATTTGGCGAGTGTGCCATGAGCATCTGGAATCATTTAGCATAACATGACTGATTTATTCAACATATTTTTATTGTTGTTACTCTCTTTAGGTAGTTTGCCATACATTGTACCATGTGCAATTGTCGTGCAATTAAGTTCTTTTTTATCATTTACAGCTTCGTCAAGGCAAGGACGTTTATAAGACACCACATTGGTAAAGACAGCCATTCAGAGCTAGCACATCCTGACGGCCGGATGACTTGCTACTTCAGGATGGAATCAAGATGCTTTTCGTGGAACATTTGACAACGCGCTGGACGTCCGCGTCCAGATGAAGAGACGTCAACATTTTTCAGCTGGAAGGGACGACGGCACCTAGGACGAGAGATTATCAAATCGTCCGCGTAACGATCAACCAAACACTGACCAGTGGCCAATTGTTGGCCAGGATAAAGGCGGAATTTCTTGCTCCAAGTCACGGGAACATCCGAGTGTCCGAGCGGGTTAAGATTGAGAGAGCTTCCTTTAAGTAAGTTGTTCACATTCGAATATTCATAATTTAATTGTAATGTAAAAACGCTGTTCTCAAGCCATATTTTTATCACTTTTATCACAGCTGTGCCAGAGTCCCCTAGAGAGCATGGACAGGCCGTATTTCAAATGTATACCCTGTAGTGTACCACTTAATAGTGTACCCTCTACCACCCCTCGGGGGGAGTGGTACAGTCTATGTAAATCCAGGGCCAGGTCACTCTGAGACCTGAGTCCTGGAGAGGTGACATTAAAACCATGTAAGAATCTGTGTACGACTCATCTGTGCGTTGGTTAACAAGAACCTGCACACAACATTTGGCGTCACGGACAACACTCGCACTCTACGTCTACACATCAACGTGGTCAGGACCTATCATCCCTTGCTGTGCCTTGGTTAATAAGAACCTGTACACAACATACCCTTTTTTATCGTTCGATATAATTTCATTAGGGGTGAATTCTGGATGTATGTGCACCTAACGTTTAAACATTTATCAATTTTTATGCAGTTGAGAAAATAAACAAGAAACAGAAATGGTATTTCAGTGGAGAAAGGGTGACTGCTGATAAGGTGTACACAGCAATAAAACGACTGAAAAAACATCTAAGAGTACACAAATCTAAGAACGAATATGCTTTGAAACTGGCACAGGAAGGAATCAAAGGAAACTGGAAGAAACTGGAAACTGGCCATCTGACGGCCATTCTCCATCGAACTGACACTACAGTGTCATTAATGTTTTCGGCGTGTTTGACTTTTGTTGTTGATTGGCAGATAGACTATTGGATAGCCAGAGAGAGAGAGAGAGAGGATACACAGGAACTGTTCCAACATCTCCGTGGTAGGCCCAGCGAGCAGCAGTAACAGTGGCTGCAATCCCTATTCAAGGGAATGTTGAAAGCGGAATTCGAAAAGGGGTTGCAGGAGGTTGCTTAAGAGGTTACCCCGAACATGAGAATTTTTATACTTAGATATATTTAGATATTTAGTACAATTTATATAATAAGGCCACACCAATTTAATTTGTTGGTTCTCGGATTTTTTCAGAAAAAATATGAAGCGACAGGGCGAAAAATAAAAACAGGTCTAGGCATCCTATTATAGGCTTAAATGCTACAAAATGAGCCATAAAGTCAACACAAAAGGCTGGGTTAAAATTTAAACATTGAATTTTTAACTTTTAATCAAACCACTGCAATGATAGATGGGAAAACTGTAACAACTAGGAAGAAAAGGACTTTCCTCAACTGTTGGGGGGCAAAACATGAGCATTTTTCAGTTGATTCAGGACCAGAATCAATTTTTTTTTTGCAAATCAGAAAACAACGAAGAGGCGAATCCGAGAACCAACAAATTAACCCTAAACAGTACACCTGGGGTCCGCGCGGACCCCAGCACTATATATTCTGTAATATCTTTTTTGTTTCTAAAGATTTTTTTCTGAAATTTTAGGTAATTGTCACCCACAAAGTTGTCTCTCAATACAGTGCAGAAAACTCCGTTTCTACCATTTATGAAAAAAATTATATCTGATTTTCTTTTGGGGTCCGCGCGGACCCCAGCCGGCTTTCGATCATAATGGATACACTGGCGTTCTTATATATTACCTTATCCGTTTTTATACTTATTCCGTTTTTATATGTTTCTATGCACTCATCGTATGTCTACCAAGTTTTCAGAGAATGGTGTAGTAATAGAATTACATTTTAATAACATTGGTGCAATTATGACGCCATATGACGTCAGAGCTAATAATATAGTCCGCCATATTGGATTTTGACCAATGACGTCATCAAATTAGCATATTCTATGCATATTAAATGATTTAACTTATAGTTAATTATGTAAGATGTTATTAATGTTGGAAAAGAAGTGTAATTTAATATAAAACTCAGAAAATTTTTATGTTTAAACCAAAATTACTTCTATTTTCAAAAAAAACTGCCTGCTAGAAACCCGTTGCCATGGCAACACAAAAAAACATCAACTTACTAGTATTAAACCAATATGAACTTTTTTCCAGAGACATTTTAGGAAAGGTCTCCAAATTTGATACTTCTAGCGCAAGCCGTTTAGCCGCTATCTGAGATCAAAGTTGGGCCTCAAAAGCCCCTTCAATCTGAAATGGGCTTAAAAATCGGGTATTTCTTCTTGTCTTCTTTTCTTCACCAAAAAATAGAAAAAGTTCAAAATGTATGATTTTTGTATGTAATGTGGACACAGAGGTTCCCACATCAGTTTGCAAAACAATTGAGCTGGTAGCATGTTGATAATTTTTAAAAATTAGCAAAAAACTGTTCTGGGGTCCGCGCGGACCCCAGGTGTACAGATTGATCAGTCCGGGAAGGTGTTCTGTTGAGGGTTAAATTGGTGTGGCCTAAACGAGCGTAAAACGTTTAAACAATATGACTATGTCGAGATACATTGATCACATGACTCTCTAATATAAAGGGTACACGTAAACGGAAACCACACTCTTCTGCCATTTACAGAGGCTGTGTCGAGAAGTGTGGAAGAAGACGTCCACGGACAGGGAAGTTGTTGGTAAGAGGGCGGACAACCATCTCCTGATGACCCTGATTGCCCGCAACATCCTCCAGCATCTGTCGTGCGTAGAGGACAGTGAGGCAGCCCGAAAGGCAGTGATACAACGCCTCTCCAAAAACAGCTGGAAGACATGCAGTGAGCTCACCAGGAGCAAATCGCTGTAGGGTCCCCCCAACACCACCCTGTTCCAGAAGGTCTATTGTATATTATCTTGTTGTTTTTAATATGGGCCCTGGGCTGACATATATAAATAATTTTGACATGTGAAAATTCCTTGGTGTTGATCTAACTTACATTTTTGTACCGTTCTATTTTGTTATTCTTTTCTGTTACATGTGGGCACAATACACCTATTTCATCAAATCATCTTAGGCAGTGACAGAGTCACACCCCTTTGTGTTCACTGGAAGACTCCACAGTTTCAGTTACCGGATAGATGACACCACCAGGGCAACTAAAAGTCCTGCCTTCAGCACAGGGCAGAATGACTGGAAAATCCTTGTTCTGCCTCCAGTCAGAAACACCACCAACAACCTTGGGGATTTCATAAGTATTATTTTAGGGCCCCAACTATGGTATATCAAAGGTAAAGTCGAGAACCATTCATTTGGTATTATGATTTTATTTTTTCCTTGAATATTTTTCATTAATTATATTTAGTAAGTTTAGTAAGCCTTTTATTAAATGTCATATTTTTTATTGTTCGTCTACATGTCTGTACCACTACACGTGTATTTCTGGCACATTATGCTAGGAAAAATTTAGTCCTCTTCATGGATTCAGATTCAATTCATATCTTTACTTACATCCAAACACGTGCAAGTTAGTGACTATGTCTCATCAGCGTGAGGAATCTGAGGTGAGGTCGGTAAAACTTATTTTCTACCGTTGGCATCCTGAACTTGCCTTGTTGGTGTTGCTGTAAGGGCCATGAAGGTAACACCTTTGAGCAAAGGGCGCAAACCTCCAATGTCGCTGAATGCAGTTCACCAGTGAACCAGTCTTTCCTCATGTTTATATAATATTAAACCAATGTCAGTGCATACATCTGGCAATCGCAGTACTTGTTGCAAATATTTGAAACGATGACTTTGTACATGTACATGATGGCATAAGTTTCTTTTTTTTTTTCAAGTCACAATCATACATGCAGAATTGTAGATAACTTCGCAACAAAGAAGACTATCAGTTCACTTTTGACAATGTTGTTCTAGCACTGGAAAGGAGAAAGAAATGCCATGCTGGCCAACGGAAGAAGTGGTTGAGGGAGAGACAGCAATTGTTACGGAAGATAAAGAAGTTCAAAAAAGAGTGATATGGCAAAAATGAGGGTTCAATGAGAAAGAAGCAGAGCAAATGTGGCCCAAACAAAATAAAGTGACAGAAAGAAGTATTTTAAAAGTCTTCTAAAAGAGCAATGTGAATGGAGATCAAGAACCTGCGAGAGGAATACA
>NW_017804354.1:1461061-1484937 GCF_001625305.1 Branchiostoma belcheri
CAGATCAGAGAGGAGGGGGTGGGGGCTTTGATGTTGGTCAGTTTGCAGAATTTTTGAAGGGGGGTGGGGACGTCAGGTCCAGTGCCCCGGGAATTGGGTGGCACTAAACGTGACAGTTGTAGTTTTGTCATTTGTTTTAAATCATAAAGGTTCCCTAAGTACATAATCATGAATGGATTCTGGTTTGCACCTGTCAAGCCCCACTAATGGTCACACCTCCGTTTTTAATACTTATTTTTAACTTATTTAACAACTGCTTGTATGGACCTGTTTTACAAATTGGTACACTATTTCAATGACTGAAACATTTTATTTGTTCTTTAATATCACCAGGAGAATATCAGCGTAGAATAGGTGATCCAGAAGGTGCACAAGAAACTAACAACCTTCTTGGCAGTTCGAGCAACAGGGGACTCCTCAAAGGTGTATGTCATCATCCAGGGACAGCCCATTGCGGAGTGCCACAGGGTGCTGGAGGCGCGTGGTGTAACGTTCATCGAGCACCATGTGGTGAAAAAACACAACATGAATGAGATGGACCTGAGTCCAGCATTCAAACTGCAGTGCAAAAAGTACATAGAGTTCAAAGAAAGCCTGGACACGGAGGACATTGAAATGGAGTAATATCTGTTCTGTAACTGTTCTAAGGCTGTACGGCTTGTTTAAAGTATAGGTTTGCAATGTGTTTGTAAACCTTTTATGATGCCTCTGCTTAAAATAGGGCTCCGTGTTCCGAAAACACGAGCAAAAACGAAACCAATCAAAATTGATTGCCACATCCAACAAACTCGTCTAAGTTGAACCAGCCCCCACTGAGCCAGTGGCACAGTCCCCGAAGTCTGGGTTTCCAAGAGTATTCCCAGTATTCACAATGGACGGATATCTCGCGAGACTACGTCTACGCGAGAGGTCAGGCCATGTGACAAAACCCTACCACTTCACCAGTTTTTGCGAAGCCGCGGACGCGTGAAGGTGGCTGGAATATTAGCTCCGTCTGCGGGTTTCTTTTCTACGTTTCTCGGCCGCCATCTCGGATAGCAGAAATCATGAGCCAAGTTCCGGGAAAAACCGTGTCTACGGTACCAACTTTAGGAGGTATCAATCAAATCTCCATTCTTACTCGATACTCAGTTTAGTTTCTGGCCTTTGGCTGATCCATTTTACCTGAATGTCTCCTTCCAGTGCCCACCTTACATCGACATGTCTAATTGCAAGACTGAGATCCATTACCTGCACACAAGTCTGATGTGTGTGAACACTAAAAATAGTCTGAGTGATTTGGAAAATTGTTATTTTTCTCTACTTCTACTCTACACTAGTCAGCGATTGAGCAGCTAAAAGAGGGGCTGAAGTTGTTAGGACTCGGTGAAGTACTGGAGGCAGAGCCACATCTCATAGCAGCGCTTCTCTGCAAACGGAAGAAGTCAACGCAGATTCCACTGCAGAAATGCTCATCGTGAAGTGGTTATCTGACGGGTAAAAAAAAAAATAGAAGCAGAAAGATGTGTTCTAGAACCTAACCTCATGGTTGGACGTTGTTGAAGTAGGTTAGTCATGTTTCTATCGTAGAAGTTTCCTTAGAGTTGATACTTTCAAGGAGCACTAAATGCCAGAATTGGGTACTTTTTTTTTCCAAGACTGCACTTCAAATTCGGAAGTCACCACATGTGTGGCCTATTCTGCATTCGACTGCAGTTTGCTTCGTGTACTCATCGTCATCGCAAATCATGTCCAAGACCAACCGTCAGGCCAAGCAAACCAAGCCGTCCCGCACAGGGAGCGGCGCCGGGAGCACACCCAAGTCCGCCCGCCCGACCACGCCGGGAGCTATTTGCATCTGCCAGGATTGGAGGAAGTAGAGGCACTGACATTGTTTATTCTAGAGCTGGCCAACAACGGTGACATTTTTTTCTGAAATCCTACTTCAGGATCGGAAAATAAGTACATGTTGTCATTATCCATCACTAATCCATAATGAAAACTTTCACAGGACTTTGAGGTGCTGGCAGTGGCCATGAAGGACAAGCCAGGAGACGATGGCCACCTCAGCCATGCAAGCTTCAAACAGCAAGCTCTGAAGTGGGGGAAATTTTTCCGTCAGGTAACGTTTGATGAGGTAAGTTGATGATGGTTGGAAAACTGATTAGAAAGAGTTATCACGGTCTCATATTGTCTTTGTGTCATCTGTCTCAACCATGTAATTCAATATATTAATAGAATGGTTTAAACAGTAACAAAAGAGGTGTCACTATTTCTAACTACCATTTCTATTTCTAACTACCAATTGTCTCGTTTGTTTTCAGCATGTCACACCATACATCCATACAATGGTATACCATCTACCACACTTCCTGGAAAAATACAGGTATCTCAACGACCTCTCCTGTGAGAGTATGGAACAGGTACGCATAATATCTTACATTTAAGTTACTGGGGAGAAATAACTGCGCATATGCAAGTGTTGCAAAATTGTACATGGTGCAAAGACTGTTGACTTTTGAAAAGTTTCTGATACGTAAATGTAGACTTATCCAAAAGGCATGGATGTGAGAACTTCCTTTGCTGCTAGGAACATGAATAGATCAGCTGTACCAAGTAAACATAAGAATCCTAAACTATTCATTGGAACACTTTTTAAAACTTTTTTTCAAAATTGCAAAGCCACTGAAATAAGCAATCAACATACATAATTAGGGATGTGGAACAAGTCAAATCATCTGCTAATTGTCTTAATATTCAATTAAACCCAAATGGGGATAATCTTGTCAGAAATGAACATGTTTCTGCTTATTTGTAATGCGAACTTATTATTGTCTATTATTGTCTATTGTCTATTATTATATAAGCAGATGCAGGAGAAGGACGTACAGGTCTATGTGGTGATCCATGGGAAGCCACTGACAAGGACAACGTCACTGGTGGAGGGGTTTGTCTCCCTGATGGGACACTGTACCTCTTCCAGCTTACCTACCCAAGCTACATCGCTTCAGCTATGGTTTTCATAGACTATCACATTTTGAGGGATGCGAACATCCATAGGAAAGATCTCAGTACAGGCTTCCTGAAGGCGTACAAAAAGTTCCATAGCTTTCTGAGTGATGTCGATGACAGTGATGGTCTGTAGGAGCGATACAGGTTGGGTAAGAAAGCTGGGTAAGAAATCAGGTTGAGAGGCTATCTATGAACATGTTTATTGGCCATCTTTAAACCGAAAAGGAGGTTAAGTTTTGATCTTTCAGTCTCTTGGGATAGCGCGTTGCAATATATTTGATAATTTTTCAGGCACTTGTGACTTGTATATTATCCTTTTCACTGTACTTTAGTTTATTTTTCGTTTTGTATAAATTTGTAGGTAAGTCCTTTATTTCATTTGTTTCCTCCCTTTTTAGAACATTATTACCTTCGCCAAGAAGGTTATGTTTTCAGGGGCGTTCGTGTATGTGTGTGTGTGTGTGTGTGTGTCTGTAAACACGATAACTTGAGAAGGCCTTGATGGATTGTCTTGATACTTGGTAGGTGGGTAGGTCTTGATGAGACCTCAAAATGATTAGATTTTGGACCCCCTAGCGGCTTGTTATGGTACTGCAGCTGAACTTCCGGTTTTGATATCTCATGATCTAGACATGCTATGGTGATGAAATTTAGATGGTAGATAGCTCTTGTGCTGGGAAAAAAGTGACGTGAGTTTAGGCCCCCTAGCGGCTTGCCCTGGAACTGCAGGGATAAATTCTTGAAAATATTCAAAAGGGGATAACTCAAGAACCAGTTGATGGATCGTCGTGATTTTTGGTATGTAGGTAGCTTACATGATGCGTAATATAATTATGTGACAATTATGCAAATATGGATGTAATTTGCATAATTTATGGGGAAATTCTATAAATCAGCTGCATTCCATAATAGGACAATTGAAGCTTGTGACATTGGTAATTGACAACGAGAGAAACACAGGAAGATGTTGATTATGTTAATAATGACTTAATTTGCATAATTAATGAGAAAATTTTATAATTATGTAATGATAACTGCCTGGAATTTCATACTTGTGGTATTTGAAAGTTAAATTGAGGTGAACATCATTAAACATAATTTATTCAAATCAGGGCCTCATTTGCATAATTTATTAGGAAATGCTAGAATGCATTGTTTGTTAATATAAGACTGTCTTTTGGTTGAGATTATGATAAAATGATATAATTCATAAAAATTAGGTTCCTATTTCTTAAATCAGGGGGGAATAATCTAATCTAAACTTTGTCAGTCATAAAGATTAACATCATTTGGCGAAGGTATGAGATCGGGGAACTCTAGTTTAGACTTAGTTTCGTTTTGTTCATACTGTTTAACTTGACTGTTACACTTGTATTGTTTATTTAGAGGATACACGACTACCAGCAACACACATGATGGAAGAGGAGGGGAACTTCAAACATCACCTCAAACCACCCAGACAGCCTTCCTCCCATTACCATGTCGGATCCCGTCTTTGTAAACCCCAACTCTGCAGCATCCATGCATCGGCTTCTGTGGCATGTTGGCAAGATTGCAAACATTGAAAGATACAATGAGGACAGCAACACAGCTGCTAGAAAGTGGATTGTCGTGGCCATGGGTGGGCTACCTTTGGTATTTGTAGAACTGTCATAAACCAAACTATGTTTTGCATAGTTTGTAAGTCGTCCTTTATAGAGACATGTCTGAATACATCAGGCGACTCTGACGACCACTCAAATCAGACTAGAAGTCTGAGAGTTTGGGTCATGCTAAGGGCAGGAAAACTCCACCTGGAAATGAATGCCCTCAATGCATTTGTAGATGTAAAGTGTGGTTTTCAACCCTTACCGAGGAGATGGGCTTAAAGTCAGGTGTTCAGCACGTGGCCAGAAATTGCGCAGACCATCACAAGAGCATGGAGATGATCCTGATAGCCATCAAGGGCTCAACAGATGAGATGCTGGTGCCATATGTGCGGGAGAAGTTGGAAAGTTGTCTACGTTTGTGGTTGAGGATGTTAAATCGTACTACTCAGACAAGGTGTCACTTGTAGATAGAAAGGTCCACACAATAAAGAAAGAAGATTTGTTGGAACTGCACCATGAAGACCAAAATGAAGCTGTGGAACAGGAAAACATATAGTGCAGTACAGATGGATATGCTCACAAATACAGCTCAGACACAGTAATTACTTCTTGATATGACAGTAATGTCAACAATTATGTGATTTTCCTTTATTCTCCTGTACAGCATAACTGTGTTGTAATATCATTGTAATGATTCTTGTGAAATAGGAGATAACATGTGATTCTTCTGTGTGAGCCAAGTAGGTGGCTGGCATCTCCTTCGCCCAGTTACAATGTATGATTTAAAAGTAACTTGTTCTGTATAGTTACATGTAGGAGCAAGAAATATGGCAAAATGAGCGGGAAGGGGGGGGGGTCATGGTCTTCTGTCATGGAACCCCCAATCAAAGAGGTACAGGCATATTGGTTAAAAATATTGATCCTGTATTCACCAAACAGGTTGACCCTGATGGTAGATGGATTATTGTTTTACTTATCTGTAGATGATTTTAGGTTTTGTATAGTAAATATTTATGCTCCTAATGAAGATACACCATCTCCTCCGCCCAGTTACAGTGTATGATTGAAAAGTAACTTGATCAACATAGTTGCATGTAGGAGGTAGAACTGTACGTGTAGGTTACAGTACATTGCAAACAATGCACTAATGACAAGCCCCTGGAATCACCACTTCGCCGTAGAAAGCATACACATCAACCCCAAAATCATAAAGACAAGTTTGCAGGTGATACAACAAAGCCCATAGATTATGCAGGGGTGACTTATTAAGTGATTTGACATTGTTTTCTCCTTAAAGAAATGTGATAAGTTGGATTGTGTTGAATATCTGTAGCTGATGACATAAGGTTCCCAAAATAATTTTTAGTAATATATATGCATGACTTGGAAAATACCATGGTCGCGATATCCATTCGTGGAAATATCAGAAAACAAAAGAGAGGTGCGACTTTCACCCAGCAAAAACATGTTACTGTCCGAAGGGCAAGAACTAAACAAAGGGCAGGAGTCCCCCTGTGGCAAGGGCTCGCTCTACAAGTCAAGTCACACTCAAGTCTACTAACAGCAACGGGCTCCCTCGCGGAGCCCTTGTGGTAAGCTGTTGCTCTGAACTAGTGTTTTTGTTCGCTAACACTAGTATTTGTGCAAACGGAGTGTTATTGTTTCTTGGACTAAATGTGACCAGTGATTTGTAACGTCTTTGATCATTTTAGTCTTCGTGTGACTTTATTATTTTGTATTACTTTTGTCACTTTGTTACTATTATCATTATTATTGTTGTTATTATTATTTCCTAACTGTGGCCTCTTTTATCTTCGACTGCGTGTAGTGTTAAATATTAAATGTTATTTTGCCCATCAAACCGGTCAGCTGTGTGGAGAAGGGCAGGGAGTTGTCACCACCCTTTCGAAGCCAGCCTGGGAAGAGGTAGGCAGGATTTCACCTCTCCCATAGCGCCCTGTCAAATCCAACACTATAAAAAAATACTTTAAAATAATTTCAAACCAGCCCTTTCACAATATATATCTTTCTCCAATCTGACACCGGCAAGAACAAATGGGAACTATTGATGACACTCGATATAAAATTGACAATTCCCAGAATTATCTCTAAATGGACTTTGAGCAACACAACCCTATAGATGAGAGTGCTAAGAAAATAAAAAGATGATTGAGTAAATGTTTGGAAGACTGTAGAATACATTCTTGTTGAAAAAAATACCCAAGGGAATCAAAACATTAAGAAATTCTGAGACCATATGTCAAATTTGAATCAGCCCCAAGATTTAAAATATACCCAGTACAAAGTGGACTCGGTGTGTATCTCATTGTAATACATATGTACTTTATGGCAAATGGTCTCCAATCTGGTTATTCGAGGTGTTGAACTTCAGGGATCTTGCAGACAACAGTGCCGTCGTGACAACCATCATTGTGGGGCTCTGTCTCTACTCGCTCACATCAGTCGCGATCAAGATCGCTGAGCACACAGGAAAAATGTGGACTCAGTGTGTCTATCATTATTCTAATACTTCAGGGCAAATAGCCTCCAAATAATGAAAAATACATACAACAGTAATCTGTCAAACCTACAATATATAATCACAAGAGATAATAATTAGTGGTTGGATAGCGGTTCTACTACAGATACAATCAGAACTCACTACCAGTATCACTATCATAGCTTATGTTCTGTTTAGGGGATGTGCTGCAAGCAGAGACCAGATAAACACAGCCATTCTCAATCTCGGAGTGCTCATGGCATTTCAGAATGCGAGTTTTTAGATGATGTCACATGAACACGAAACATTAGGTCCAGTGTTGGCCCAGTTGAGTTCGCAACTGCTATGACCATGTTTCAAGAGTGCGGTTTAGCCTTTAAGTAACCCTGATCGATTTCCAGACGCGAATATCATTTGATTTAGTAGAACTAACAGAATGCACATATATACCCGTCCCTCCTCAATTTGGAAATTGCCTCTATCCATAATAGAATAGGTAGTGTTGTCGAGACACATTACCTCCTTACATTTCACATTACATCTGAAACAGCCACCGCACCATGTGTGTGAGAACAACTATTCTAGTAACAATCATTGGTGGACCATTTGGATAATGTCTGTCCTTCAAAAGTTACCTGTATGTACAACCATCACAATAAATTTCACAACTGACAGCTTTCAACATATGACAATCAACTAACAGAACTGGACTTGATTTTACAAGTTACAAGTTTCAAAATAACAATTACCAATTGTACATGCAGAACTGTACCGGAAATCTCTCGAAAGTTGTTCCTTATTTTCTTCCTGTACCAAACACATCTGCAAAATAAGTTTAAGGGAAAAGTGCAAACATGAAAAATTGATTTGAGGCATTAACATCCAAAAAACCCATCTAACTTAGCTGTACAAGCCCCCACTGAGCCAGCGGCACAGTCCCCGAGGTCTGGGTTTCCAAGAGGCTTGGCAGCTTTTCAAGAACACCTGACTTACACACCACGAGTAAGCTGGATGTTCTGCCATTTCCATTCAGTGTTTGCTCTTTTGTCATCTATGTAAACATATAAGATGTGTTTGGATTCAATGATGCTATTATCAAGGACTGGTTGTATTTCCCCGGTGTTTCTGGTATCGATGCTGAGATGATTTCTCCTGACGAAGTCTTACGTCATCAAACCCAGACTCATGTCCATCTTGTCACAATCCTCTCTTGGTTGACCTGTAAAAATTAATACCTCATTTAGGACCACGTATTCATATTCATAGAATGCAAAGGAAGACATATACAGTGCTTGAGTGTGCAACATAGTACAACTGTACTGACTGATACAATCTGATACAAATCTAGTCAATTTCTGTCAACTGTAGTGTCTAAACTATACTATCCCTTTATTTCGGCTAGTTTCTACTTTTTTTTTCCAGCAATCCGCGGTCCCTGGTAGAGGCTAATGCAAATTCCTAGTGGCCCCACGTGGTCAAAACAATAGCCAGCAGATAAAAGGCTGCAAATATCCGTTACAGTTTTATTCTCGCTCTCATAATAACGTCGATATACTGACCGGGCTGAGGGTGAATGTAACCCAATAAACAGATAACTGTTACACTATATGTATGTGTTGTAGTTATCCGTGCACCTAGATCAGTAAATGGCTAAGCTAATACTGGGTTGCTTGCGCTCAAGCTCAAAGAGCTCTTGTGTAACAGAAATTTTCGTGTGCATACGTTCAAAATAACCAACAAATTGCGGTTCACACCCATATAGCTCAGTACGGAAAGCAACACAGGCTACTTTTTCAAGCATAAGCTAAATATGCCGATCAGATTCAGAACCATCGTTTTCGCTCCATGAAAAATTATCCGACGCAACAAAAATCTCGATTTCTAACAAAGGACTAACGGGCTGAACGCCTTGAGTGACCGTAACTAACAGGACGGTTCCTCACCAGTAACATCTACAAACCCAAATACACTGCGAAACAGCTTTTCTATGCAACAATTGCGGGTTCGTGACTAACTAAAGAAAAGAAAACAACCTCACCTCTACAGTGGCCGCCCTGAACTGACGCTACCAACAGGAGACAATCACAGCATTACAAGTATATCCATCCGCTCAGACATCTGGAGAGTCGCAAAACCCGAAATAAAGGGCAAAAGAACTCTAAACCTCCAAGACATGGAATCGTTATTATAGTAGTATGTGGTAACTGCCAAGTTACCTTCATATTCGGCTGACTGTTACTGTAGACGAGTCCTGTTTGCTTTGCACTACTTTATGGCAGCGAATTGATACAATCTGTCTGGCGGAGGTTAATCGGCGGGGCCTATAGAAAGCCGCGAGGCTCGTTTAGGGTTTTACAAAACATCGTTCTATCCAACATTGGCGAGCAAACGAAACGTATTTCGGTCCGAACCTCCTGATTAATACCTTCGCCAAGACGGTTATGTTTTCGAAGGTGTTCGTGTGTGTGTGTGTGTGTGTGTGTGTGTGTGTGTTCGTGTGTGTGTGTTCGTGTGTGTGTGTGTGTGTGTGTGTGTGTGTGTGTGTAGCCTCCTGCGCAGGCCCCGCGGCGGTGGGGAAGAGTTTTTAACGCATTATTTTAATATAGCCGGCCATCCTACATAGCCGCCGAGGGAAGGTTGCTTTCCGCCCACGGAAAAATAAAACAAAAAGTATGGAAATGTGTTCGGAACACGACGACCAAGATTTACGATTTATTTTTAATAATTTGTACAAAGGTCTGAATAATATCAAGGCTCAGCAGTGCAATGCCACTTGCAGATGGCATGGTTGTGATAGTACAAGTACTTTTTCTTCGATTTCAGATCTCAATGAACATTTATACAAACATCATGTAGTTTGTAGTGATGCAAATGTACCACCTTGTCAGCGTGTGTATTCCTGTTTGTGGGATAATTGCACCCATAAACCCTTTGGTACGTTGAAAGCCTTAAAGTGCCATATAACTGAACACACAGGTGTAGAGTCTGACAAGTTCATTTTGATTTTGTTGGCAGATCAGGCCAAAGCCCTGGTGACACCTAAACGCCAGATGCGATGGCACCCACTTGTAATCAGATGGTGTTTAAGACATTATCGCTCAAATTCTAAGTATGAGGCCTTGTCTAAGTCTGGCTTCTTGAGACTCCCAAGTGGACGTACTTTGAGAGACTATAAAAACTTTTCTACCGCCTCAAGTGGGTGGCACATTTCTTCTTTACAGAGAATGAGGGAAACTTTTCATGTAAAGAAAATCAAACCACATGGAAATGTAGGCTTCTTAGCCTTTGATGAGGTGAAAATTAAAGAGGGTTTGATTTGGGAGCCGAACACCAATAGATTAGTAGGATTTGTGGATGTCGATGAAATCCCCACAGATCTAGATCTTACAACTGTCAGATCTCCGAAGTCTGAAAATGTGCAATGTCATGAGCAAGTAGCGACACATGTGATGCAATTTATGTTTAAGAGTTTATTTGCACCATTTTCTTTTCCTGTTGCGTACTTCCTAACAAAACGTTTCACAGGAGTACAGATTAATCGTATGTTCTGGACAGGAGTTGGTATGTTACATGATTTTGGTTTTCACATTGTACTTTCTGTATGTGATGGTGATTCAGCTAATCGCACTTTTATTAGAATGAACACTGGCGATACTGGTCATATGTGTGAGAATACTTTCAGTTCAGGTCCTATTTTTTTCATGTCATTTCACCACACCTAATGAAGAAGCCTGCGGAATAATCTGTATAGGGGAGACTCTGCTCAATGGGTGCTGCATTGAAACATATGGAAAAACAGGCATAAAAATGGGCATCATCATCTCACCTTAACGAAGTTTTAGTGACACAATCTCACCTTCATATGTTAGCCCATTTATTAAAATGGACCTACAAGAAGTTTCGGGAAAAAGTGGACGGCGAGAATCGAACTACAGCTGTTCTACCAAACACAGGCGCACTTTGACCCCATATCCCAGGTTGATTCCAAGGTGGTAAAGCAGCAGGGGTGTGAGCCAACAGAAAAGCCAATAACAAGGCAACTTTATGAAAAACCTCCATTTTTTTGCAAAAACATTCACTCAAAACCCTACTATGTACATCAGCATGAAAGTTCATCTGAGTTGGTAAATTACATTATGAAAAACTTAAACTGTTCTCCAACTCAAAATTTGACTCACCAGAAATTTTCGACTGAATCACTCAGTCTTCCTCAGCTATCTGACCCAAATGCTGTGGACACGTGATTTTTCCCACGTGTGACGTCAGCAACGTGACGCTACTATGTACAATCCACCACAAAAATGCCAAGGATTCAACAAAATTTCCACCAAAAAACGGTTTTAAAGTTATTTAGCTCATTTTAATTTTGAGGTCTCTCATCCAGCAACTTGTGCGCATACCCTTCAACCCGCGTCACCCCTTGTACAGCAGTGGACATGAGCATTATCACACTAGATGTTTACGGTATGATGGAAAAGACATAATTTGGAAACACATACAGTCAGTTTTTGACAGAGATAGAAAACGCCCACTTGCTTTGACTAGGTTAACTAAACAACATGTCTATTTAGACAACTGGGCCAAGATGCGAGTGAACCTGTCTGTACATACATTGTCCTCAGCTGTTCAACGGGAAATGCATGAACATGAAAATAATGCAACAATGGCCTGTCAATTGTATACTTCTAAATGCAATGACCTCTGGACAGTTTGTAATAGCGATTTACCTCTTAAGAATTGTGATGACTCAAGAATGGGTGAGTTAAAACATGTACAGGGGTGTTTTTGTTCTGGAAAAGAAGACTTGAAGCTCAGTTTCATTCCAAGTCAGAAGTTGCAAAACACTTCATTTCATGGCAAACATTTGAGGACCTGAATCTGACTATTGACACTTACTCAAGTTTGATTTCTTACATATCTTCTCCTCAGTTCCAGGCTATTTATCCTGGTGTTTATGTAGTTCCAAAGAGGTTGAATGAAGATTGTGTTGAAAATTTCTTTTCCTTAGAGAGGGCTGCTGGAGGGGGAAATACAAATATGACTGCCTTTATCTATGGATATAATGTACAAAGTATTATTTCCACAAGTACATGTAAGGCAGACCTGAAGTCCAATACTTCAGGTCCTGTCAATCTGGAGGAAATGGCCTGTGCTACTTTGCCGAAACGTCGAAAGACTGACAGTGACTACGATGCTGTCTTATGGCCAGTAGGTTACCTTGTGTGTAGAATTCAAAACATATATATAGCAAGCAGACTGTTGTTTGTCAAGAGCTGTATATTTTTTATGCATTAAGTAAAAATAATTAATCACAATAATCTGTGTGAAGAAGAGTGTGTGTTTTGGATGCCACAAGAAAAATACAGGTGAAAAATCAAACACTTCCAAATCCAAGTCTTCATCGGTACATTCCTTCCTAAGTTGGAGACATACACATACTACAAGTACTAGGAAATGAGTCATACCCAAAATATCATACATTTTCATTAATACTTCATCAAAGAAACTGACAGTTATTTTGCCTCACCACATCTGCTTGAAGATGTAAACAATATGGCAGCTCATCAGATTTTTGGCCTACTTTTGAAGTGCATATTTCTTCATCAAAAGCCTGTAGGAACCCCATATTCTTTTGTATGACAGGGACATAAGATTACTATTGAGTAATAGTACTTCTTGGTGGGTGTGACCAATATGGCCGCCATTATTTTGGTCAACTTTCAAACTCTATATTTCTTATCAAGAACATGCATGAACCCCATATTCCCTTGTATGACAGGGACATATAAGTACTATTGATTCATAGCACTTTTAGAAAAATCAGACATGTTTTGGATTTCCGGCCAATTTTGGAATGTTGGTGGGTGTGACCAATATGGCTGCCATTATTTGGGTCAACTTTCAAAGTCTATATTTCTTCCTCAAAAGCATGGATTGTTTTGACATTCTCTCATGGCTTAGAGACATTTAAGTACTATTGACTGATAGTACTTTTTCAAAGATCAGACATGTTTTGGATTTCCGGCCAATTTTGGAAAGTTGGTGGGTGTGACCAATATGGCCGCCATTATTTTGGGCAATTTGTCAAGTCTATATTTCTTTATTAAAAGTATGCATGAGATTGACATTCCCTGTTATTATGGGGACATGTACGTACTATTGATTCATAGTACTTTTTAAGAAATCAGATGTGTTTTTCTATTTCCGGCCAATTTTGGAAAGTTGCCAGGTGTGACCAATATGGCTGCCATTATTTTGGTCAACTTCCAAAGTGGATATTTCTTTATCAAAAGCATAAATTGACTTGACACGCCATCAGGGGTTAGGGACATATAAGTACTATTGATTCATAGCACTTTTAGAAAAATCAGACATGTTTTGGATTTCCGGCCAATTTTGGAATGATGCTGGGTGTGACCAATATGGCTGCCATTATTTTGGTAAAGTTTCAAAGTCTATATCTCTTAATTAACCCTAAACAGTACACCTGGGGTCCGCGCGGACCCCAGCACTATATATTCTGTAATATCTTTTTGTTTCTAAGGTATTTTTTCTGAAATTTTAGGTAATTGTCACCCACAAAGTTGTCTATCAATACAGTGCAGAAAACTCCGTTTCTACCTATTTATAAAAAAATTATATCTGATTTTCTTTTGGGGTCCGCGCGGACCCCAGCCGGCTTTCGATCATAATGGATACACTGGCGTTCTTATACATTACCTTATTTCCGTTTTTATATGTTTTTATGCATTCATCGTATGTCTACCAAGTTTTCAGAGAATGGTGTAGTAATAGAATCAAATTTTAATAACTTTGGTGTAATTATGACGTCATATGACGTCAGAGCTAATAATATAGTCCGCCATATTGAATTTTGACCAATGACGTCATCAAATTAGCATATTCTATGCATATTAAATGATTTAACTAATATTTAATTATGTAAGATGTTATAAATGTTGGAAAAGAAGTGTAATTTTATATAAAACTCAGAAAATGTTTATGTTTAAACCAAAATTACTTCTATTTTCAAAAAAACTACCCGTTGCCATGGCAACACAAAAAAACATCAACTTACTAGTAAAAAACTAATATGAACTTTTTTCCAGAGACGCTTTAGGAAAGGTCTCCAAATTTGATACTTCTACCGCAAGCCGTTTAGCCGCTATCTGAGATCAAAGTTGGGCCTCAAAAGCCCCTTCAGTCTGAAATGGGTTTAAAAATCGGGTATTTCTTCTTGTCTTCTTTTCTTCACCAAAAAATAGAAAAAGTTCAAAATGTATGATTTTTGTATGTAATGTGGACACAGAGGTTCCCACATCAGTTTGCAAAGCAATTGAGCTGGTAGCATGTTGATAATTTCTAAAAATTAGCAAAAAACTGTTCTGGGGTCCGCGCGGACCCCAGGTGTACAGATTAATCAGTCCGGGAAGGTGTTCTGTTGAGGGTTAAAAGTATGCATGAGCTTCATATCCCCCTTTGTGACAGGGACATATAAGTACTATTGAGTCATAGTCATTTTATTAGTTATATTAGTTATACTTTTCACTATTTGTTCATTCATTGAAAGTTGCCTAGTTTGAACAAAATGGCTGCCCAATTTTTAGCCAGCTTTGCAGGTATATATTTTCTGATCACAATCATGGATTGGCTCAGTATTCCCTCATACATTGTAGAAATATAAATACTACTTGTACATGCTACTTTGGTGAGATGTACACCAGCTGATCAAATTCCAGGGAATGTTAAAACCTGAATACACTTCTGCCCTGTGGGAGGGGGGCAGGTAGACATAATGTTAACATTGTCATTTTCTCACGATCGGTAAGGCCGATTGACTCCAAATTTTCTGTGTAAGTAGGGTCTATCGAGTTCTAACGAAGTGTGTGATCCAAATTCAGCTACATATTAATGTACTTGTTTACGTCTCATTTTAACACATCAAAATTGAACAAAGTGTGGTATCAGAAGGTGACCTGTAGATATAAGAGGCTGAAGAAAGACAATTGGCACTTTACCAAGTTGTCATGCAGAAGGAAACACCGACATAGTCCCTGTCCATACCCACCTTCCTTCTTATTGTCCACGGCCGTCCGGACGCACAGTCCCCCGAGTTCTGCAGCACGTAATTTCAGCCGCCCTCCCCGGGCGCCATATTGGTGCAGCAAGCCTCATGTACCCCACAATACCGTAGTTTCCGTCCCCCTCCATGTTTGATCCCATGGATGGGGTCACGAAATTTGGATGGTAGGTAGTTCTTGTGGTAGCAGAACACAGTTTTCGCCCTATGGGGATTTCTATAGTTAAGGACCCCAAGATGACTCACTTCGACGCGGTAAAAATTATAGCAGGGTGCACTTCACAAATACGAAAATCGAATATGTTTGAGAACAAGGTACAAACTACAAAATATCTAGAAACTAAAAAATCCTGTCGGCGTATCTGCTCGTAACGTACGTTTTGAAATCACCCCCTACGGACGTGACCTGAACTGCAGCCGACTCACCCGAAAAGCCAGTTGCGCAATACGGCGCATTTATACACGAACTGCAAAACCTTCACAATTCAAATCACACAGTCTCAAACCCGATACATTCCTACACCACACAGCACAATTTACATCTGGCTGACGCTCTTATCAGTCTTTCTACCCAGCCTTCAAGAATATTCGCTGCACTACTTTCTATACCCGCGTCATCGTCCCCGGGGGTCGTCCGGCATTAATACTGTGTTCTGCTACCTTGTGCCGGGGAAGAAATGCATGACTTGAGTTTGGGCCCCCTAGCGGCTGCTCTGTCACTGCATGGGCATTTGTTTAAAACTATTCTCGCGATTTTTGGTATGTGTGATTTTTGACATAATTATACGACAATTATGCAAATATGGATGTAATCTGCATGATTTATGAGGAAATTCTATAAATCAGCTTTATTTCAGGATAGGACTATGAAAGCTTGTGACATATGTAATTGAGAATGAGAGAAACACTGACAGATATTAATTATGTGAATGAAGACTTAAGTTGCATAATTAATGAGAAAATGTTATAATGTTATGGTGACTAAAACTGACATCAAAATTCGAGTGTTTTAAGCCTATTTAAGGCAAAACTTTGTTTCTGATTTTCGGTTCAGGCTAGGGCTCCTTAAAATCGCGACCCTCTTTTCGTTGGCTGGTGTTAAGTGATAGTTTGATAAATACTTCACGCAACTTATGCGGCGCTTATTTCAACTACTCGCTCCTACTCACGGCAACATCACCCAGGTTGTGTTTTGCGCCTCGTAAGAACGCAGCCTTTCACACATTTGATAAGGGCCGCTGTGCTACTTAATAGGCCATTCACGGCAAAATAGTAAAGACTTTGATGTCGGACTCCTTTGATTCGGAAAGTGCAAACACTGTTCATTTAAGGTCAAAATCTGACACATTCTTCATTTTATTTTAAGCGATGAAGCAAAAACGCGACCCCCTGCTGTTTTACTTGGGCAACGCATGACGTCACGATCCCAACTTTAAAGGAGGATTTCCGCACGTATGAAGCACGGAAAGGGCGCTAATACCACATCTATCCCAAGCCAAGGACGAGAGCAGGTGTTTCCTTCCGTTTTAACTGATTTAAGAGGAGCTTTCTATGGAAACTAAGGACACATATATCCACAATCGTTTACTAAGGACACATATATCCACAATCGTTTAGTAGGGTCACATATATCCACAATCGATATCGTTTAGTAAGGACACATATATCCACGGTCGTTTAGTAAGAACACATATCGATCCACAATCGTTTGCTAAGGACACATAATATTTGGGGAGGGAGGGGCACTTGCATGTTTATAGTCTGACTGATATTTACTTGGTGCAGGGGACTGACCAAAGTCCATATGCGGGGCTTTCCATAACGCCATTATAACTAAAACGCCATATTTCTAGGCTTTCCTGGAGTCTTTTTCACAGACTAACCGACTCCAAAGATCCTTATCTGTTAGAATCTCTAGCCTTGCAGATGGCAGTGAGTTTTCGTGTAGTTTTGTCGTGGCCGTCACACACTGAGAAGTGCGTCTTTTACGTGATATGATGTGTGTCCGTTCTGAGCAACGTTTGCAGAAGAACTTGACCTAGAACTATTAAACTCCTTCAGGTAAGGCATTTTGTCTCTGACCTTTGCAGATTTTTATCGGCAAATAATACTTGTAAGAGGTTTTACAGGTAATAGAATAGGTATATGATATGAATGCCCGGACTCGAGCTTCTGCCCGTGACGACGACAGAATAGGTATAGACTGCACACGGCTCTACTGTGTAATCATCAGAGTTCAACAGTACGTGCTTGTAAATGTTGTATCCAGTTCAGTGCTTTATCTTCTAAAACCATAGTCTACGGGTGGAACCGTGCCTTGGACTACGGCGACTGTCTACAACCGTGCCTGATAAGAACTTAACCCCCAATTCAGGCACAGAACTAGACAGACACGATTCTGGATACGACGTACGCCGTCGACGGTGCTCATCTCCATCGGTTCAACGGAGATAAAAGAACATACGATATTTCACAGCGTGCCTTTATAGCTAGTACAGTGTCTTCATCTCTATGCTTCCTTTGTTTTTGTCGAAATTATATTTGGATTGTGCAGTGTCTTAAGAATTGTTACATAAGAGGTCATGTGTTTATAACTAAAACCCACGCCAGGAAGGTAAGTATATTAAAACCTATTTTTCCAATCCATTCCATAGAGACAAATGCAGAGATTATAACTACCACCAGAGTTTTCTTTATGTTCTCAATCAGCATCGGGACAAGGCTGTACAAAAACAAGTTCTTGTGTATTCAAGGTTCAAATCAGGATAAACTCAAGATGTTTACTATGACTGCATAGTTTGTACTGCAATGAACCGGAAGTGATAGTCTGGTAGCTTGTAACGGTGGCGTCGGGTGGTGTAGTGGTTAGAGCAATGGACTATGAAGCGGGGAGACCCGGGTTCGATTCCGAGTCGTACCCGGTACATGTCTGAACATGCGTCCCGACGTTGTGCCCTTGGGAAAGGCACTTTACACGAATTCCCTCACTCCACCCAGGTGTGAATGGGTACCTAACTTCGGTTGGGGAAAGTCGTATTGAGGTCACCTTGTGGCGCCGAATGGCAGCCGCACAGACCCTTGCGACAGTTCCACAAAAAATTAATGTGGAACAAATATGTGTATCATGTGTATTACTAGTATTTCATTAGTATTTGATTATAGTATTATTATATACATATAGTACTACTATTTGATTGTTGTAATTGTTGTGATTTGTATTATTATGTGATACCCTGCATCAATTCAGCCGTATAAAGGCTGCGACTGCACGGGTACTGTTTGGACAATAAAACCATTTAAAGGTTGTTTTTAGTCGTTTACTGCTCTTGCAAAGAAACATTTAAAAGACGTGCACGGATGTAGTCACAAAATCTAAAGGTTCTGCTGCTGAACGCCACCAGCATAATTACCACAATTTTTCATGTCTATGTAATCTGATCTATAAGACGTAATCACACACTATTAAAATGCAGAATTGTCGCTCTTTCAGGTTCCCGTCCATCTAAATGCTCCTTTAGATCTTGTAACCCGAATGACTGATGATGGCTGACCAGCGGGGCCGTGTTGGTAAGTCATCAGCTTTCATGTTTACTTGATTGTCAGGTCAATCCGGATGGTGATCCAGCACGCGCCGAGCAGGGGTGCAGCCTATGGGGCCCGCAAGCCCGCTTTTCCGTAGAGCGTATTTAAATCGGCCGTTTTAATTCCACGTAATGCGTTGTGGCCACTTGGAATTTATCGTAAAGCGTAATCGAGAACTTCCCGAATTCAGCGTAGAGCGTTGTCGGGGACCCCCACCCCCTTTGCAGGCCCCCATTGAAATATATGGTAAATCATCTAAGGAGGGTCTGCATGCCCTTTTTCGTTAACCGTTATGGGCTATTTTAATTTACCGTTAATCGTTGCCGGCCCGCTCTAATTCAACGTTAAGCGTTATCAGTATATTCCTCGTGAAGCGTTATGGGTCGTTTTATTTCAACGTAAAACGTTATTTGTCATCCTAAATTCAGCGTTAAGCGTTAATGAATAATTCTTCGTTACGCCTAATTTTACCTTTCAAAGTGCAGGAAAATGCGTCATTGAAGGTTTAAAAATACAAAATTTCCCGGGGGAGAATGCCCCCGGACCCCCCTACATTGCTCGCGCCTTTGGCGCTCGACTCGCGCTTCTGCGCTCGGTCCCTTCGGCTCTAGCCAGAACCAGTTTTTCCTTCAATTTCCGGACGTTTGCGGAGAGTTACAGAATTTTTTTTACGAATCCGTCAACCTTGACAGGCGAATTAACAAAAATCTTGAGTAAAATATGAAAACATCAGAAGGACCGACAAACACTCACACATGATTTGCCTCTCAAAATGCGGGAACTGCGTTTTTGAAGGCTTAAAAATCCTAAATTTCCCGGGGGAGCATTCCCCCGGACCCCCCTAGATTACGAGCTCCTTCGGCGCTCCCCTCTCAAAATCCATCGGTAAAACTGGGCAAACTGAAAAAAATGCAAGCTGGCCGACCGACGTCGACTTGGACACCCCGGTATTTGTGGACGCACTCGGGGACCAGGGCAGGTGGGAAACACAGGGAACACATACCTTTAATGCATGCTTCATTACTTGTAAGGTATACGTAATTTTGTCAGTGATCACCTTTTCTCACAAAGCGAGATACCAAATCCAGTGCAGCTCGAAAAAAAAGCCTGTCAATTTACCGTTAAGCGTTGCCGACCGTCCTGAATTTACCGTTAAGCGTTATCGGCCCTGCTGAATTTACCGTTAACCGTTGCCAGGACCCCCCCATGCAGACCCTCTCTAAGATCATCTAAGAAATGGGCTGTTAAAATTCACATACTTGAGTGACCAACTATCGGCAGAAACTCGTCGTATGATGGCCGGAATGACCCCTGGCCACCACCAAGCACATCTCATGTAGGCAGTGACCTACAAATGTAAGACGTCATAGTATACAGGTATACCCTAAAAACAGGTATACCCCAAAAAGTTCGAGTTGCCTTACTTCAACGATGACCACAATCTAATCGAGAAAGTAAACATAGGGCACGAGATTGTTATCCTTCCTGGAGTTGCCATACTGTTCCAGATTAGAGAAGTTGAAGTTGCCTTCTCTCAGATATAGAAGAGAGAGGGGGAGGGGCATGATACAAATATACAAAATCTTAAGAAAGAAAAAAGAGAGGGTACAACTGGAAAACTGGAGAACACCAGTGGACATTGTCTCAAACTGAATGTCCTCTATAAAACAACCGGACACGCCAGTCGTTCGACTGTACAGCTGTGAGGCTCTTTATCCAGTATTATATTGTGAGTTCCGGAAGTGTGAACTGTTTCAAAACAGGCAACACAACAGGCAGTTGTAACACCCCCTCAATGTATGAATATATGAACAAAATATAGGCTTGTGTTGATTGTGACTATTGGGTAATCGTACGCCCTATATTTGTGCAGGTGTCGACAAGTACTTCTTCACAATTAAGAAAAGAGTCAGCAAAGACTGGAAGGACCTCGCCGACTGTCTCGGTCTTTGGGGTGAAGTCGGCAACATAGAAAGCAGAAACCGAGATGACGAGTCTTGCTGTAGGGACCTGTTGGGCGTGTGGAAAACGCGGAAAGGAGATGCCGCCACCATGGAGGTCCTGATGGAGGCTCTGTCTGAGGCTGGGTTACAGGAGGTCGTGGATCATCTCAGAGGAAAGTTTCCTGGTACGTTATATTTCCAATGATTGCAGGGTTAAAGTGGATTTTGAATGTCGTGCCGTTAATCAGAAAAGTTCTACAATAGCCGTTCTATTGACATCTCTTGGTTTACTCTATATACCGAGTACACTTGTATGATACTTGAACTGTTGATCTGTATCCAGAGTTGCGTGTGTCGAGGCCACCAACAAAGAAGACAAAGCGAGGCACGGAAGACCCGGATCGGACCCCTGTGCAACCGTCCAAGAAACTGAGGGCTCATCCTGATGGTGAAGATGGAGAATCCTCAATAAAAGGTCATTATTCAATTCTTACAAGCTGCCGGGCTAATAGCATTGCCTAACTTGAAATTATTTCAGTTTAAAGCTTCTGTAGATTTCAGTAGTTCGGCCTATATCTATTTACTTCGTAATCCAAAGAATAAGAAGGACTTAGAGCCTTATAAGTTATGCTATGTCTACCCTCAGGTCAACATGTCGTCAGATCTGATACAATTGGAGAGGAATCAACCAACAGCGAATATGAAACTGCCACCAGCGAAGATGAATCAGCAACCAGCGAAGATGAAAGAAACAACAAATTTTACAGGTTCGTTCAGAGGAGTAGGCACGTATTTCACGAGGGGGTGCTCCGACATCCAGAGACATTTTCAACAGCTGTAAACGCGTTTAGGCGACATGCCAACGTCGTCTTAGGTGAGGACGACTCAAGTGTGGACGACTCTGATGAACAGAAACTTTCTAAGAGGGCAAAGTTGACAATCAGAAAGAAAATCAACGATGAGGTAGCACGGGTTGACGATCAACTTTTCACAGATGACACGGCTCTACGTAATACACCGATATACGATGGTCTGACACGAAGTTTTCAACATTTTAGGGCCACGCTGAGAAAAGCTACGCGCGGCTGCGTTCTCTGTTACCTTGATTTCGAGGATGAGTCTTGCTACAAAACATTCCTGCGAGCTTACAGGGACACAAGTCTGTCCGACACGCTGACCCGTGAATTGATCACAGACGACATGAGGGCAGCAGAAGGGGAGGATCTGTACGTACACGTCACACTGCTGGGAGAGGATGCGGGGTGTCAGGACGACAGTTTCTCGGATGAAGGTAATACAAGATCAATACAACAGTCGAAAAAATAAACACTCTCCAGCAAACAGTTTTCTACAGACATTGTGTACCAAAATATACATGTCACTTAAAACTAGGTCGGCATTAGACAAATACCACCATTCCGTTCATACAAGATAAGGACGTGTTCATGAACATTATATGTTTATTTGTGTAGTGATAGATAGTGATAGCAAGATATGTACAAAATTAGGTGAATAGAGACATAATTTCATCCAATAATATATATATAGTTACAGGTTTATCTATACCTGTCATACATACTCTGCGAGGACAGACATGCAATAGAACATGCTTTGTTCTTACAATGCAGGCACACTATCCTATGGTCAGATGACAGAAGAAGAGGTTGCTAAGGAAAAGACAGATGCGGTAGCATGGCCTGGTGGGATCAGGAAAGATAGAGTTTCAAAAGGTGGGCATTACCATTTTTTCAGGCATCCCAAACATTCTCGTGTCGCCTGTTTTATAGATTATGTACATTTTTGTTTGATTTTAGCTCTGAAATATGCCCAAAAACTATCAATGATTATTTACAGTGCTAACTTAGGGCGTTATAAATACCTCAGCAACTATAATCCGTTTAAGTGATAAAGTACGTTACATTACGTAAAGTTTCTACTCCATTTCGTAATGACCCTCATACGTAACTGCATATTCTTGCATTTGATTTGCAAGAATATTTCAATAAGGTCATCGCCAAGGTTAGTCACAAGTGGGATGACCTGGCCCGGACGCTGGGCTTCAGCAGGAATGAGATCAAAGGCATCCGGACCGCAGTGCCCAGTCCAGAACTCAGGTGTGGGGAAATGTTGCGCAGATGGTCAAACAAGGAGGGAAGCGGGGCTACTCTACAGGTACTGAGGAAGGCGCTGATCGACATTGGTGAACGGCTGACAGCAGAGAGTTTACAAGGTATGTTTGTGTCATTTCTCGCTAAAGGGCAATTATACTAACACAATGTACTTACTCTCCTTGTAGTCTCCACCAGACTCCTTTTCAGGCTGAATAACTTCATAAGTAGTGGAAATCGGCTGAGTGGGACATCATTAGTCAGAGGAGTTGGCGGGCCATAGAGGGTCCAGCTTGCTTCTGCAGACTACTTTCCTTGTAATATCCAAATAGTTAGATATACACTTAGTATATATCATTGGTCAAATTGGGGTATAAAGCGATGTAACTTTATGAAATTTTGTTCTCAACTTATGATAAAAAAAAAATGTTAACCATGCTTGTTCCAGTTGATGTGCAGAAATATGCTGACAAAGTCAGTAAACCCAGGTCCATTAGTTCCCTCCTTACATTTTATTTCCCTAACGCGTAATACATAATCTGCAGAGATTGACGGACAGTTAAGCGCCGTTGCTGACCATCTGGGCTCCGTGTGGGAGCGTTTGGCTTTATCTCTCGGCTTTAATACTGAGTACATCCGGGGTCTGAGCGCCAGACTGACCGCCATGGAACGTCCCCGCCAGCTGATGATGGACTGGAAAAAGCGGAACGCCGGTGACGTCACTCTGGACCAGCTGTTCCAGGCTCTGAAGGATGCTGGGATACACGAGATTGCAGGTGATGCTGTTGTGTCGTTTCTTCAGTGATCACCAATTATGCGATGTATAGTCGCACCAAATCAACACAATATTGAATGCAAATTTTTTCTAGGCTATTTCGTATTGTCTCATATATGTCTTACTAACCATTTAACCCTCACCCATTGTAGCCTCCTTTTCAGGCGTTCCGGATCGGCCGTTTTTTGGGGGGGAGGGGGGAGGGGGGTAGTTTTCGTGATCAAACGTAGATTGCACGCAGTAGAAGCTCCGGCTGGCAACCCTACACGGAGATATATGTAGGGTTGGCCAGCCGGAGCTTCAGAGAA
>NW_017804354.1:1484957-1500304 GCF_001625305.1 Branchiostoma belcheri
AAAAAAAACGACCGATCCGGGAACGCCTGAAAAGGAGGCTGACTCATTTTGGTGTTCCACGAATACCTTGGTTTTTGCTGCATAGACGAAGTGCTGTCCGGGCGTCTTTTTCTACAACCCAATGTTGAAGCTGTTAAAGAAAAGGCGGCAAAACCCGAGGGTAAGTCTAATCAGAATCTAATTAGAGTATGATAGAAGAAAATTAGTGTGCCCTATGATGATATGAAGGAAGCGTAACCTCCTTGCTATAGTCAATAGAATTATACACGTTTATAAATATTCAGCGCCGGGCCCCAGAACAAGTTTATACTGAACGGAAGAAGATGACCCAAAACAAGAAAGCGACACACCTGTTTTTGATAATGTTTATGTTGATAATGTTTATATCGATGTTTCTTGATACATGTAACGTATACGTGCACAGGTATACGTGAGAACACTAGGGTGAAAGGTCCGGGATCTTTCTTTACTCTTGAAAAGAGCTACCTCCGGCACGCCGACTGCTATTTTGACCCAGTACTCTTCCTATCAGCATCAGCATAACTTCAGAACGTCTTTATGGATTGGGATGATATTTGGTATACTGGTAGGCCTTAGGAAGCCAAAGGTCAATGTCAAATATGGGCCTCCTGGTGGCTGACCTTAGTACTGCAGAAGAACTTCCGGTTTTTGTATCTTTTTGCAAGGCAGGGAAACAGATGTGCGGATTATGCAACAAAACACCAGCTGACAGAGAGTTCCTCTAACGCAGCTCAGTTTAATTAATGAGGTTCCCCCCTTGGAATAAGCTACATGTACAGTTGACCCCTGAGTTGACCAGACCTATTACAGCCTGACCTATTTCAGGCCAAAGGTGCTACTGTGTTAGCAGAAAAGTGTTTGAAAACAAAAACCTGTGTTATTTTGTTGGGTACTGCAGTGTACTGTGTAAAAACATTTACAAAAACTCATATAATTCATGGAGGTATGAGATCTCCAAATTCTTGTTTTTTATGTTTACAGCAGCTTCAGAACCAGGGAGGAAAGGATTGGATCGTTGGCAGCCCGATGTAGGGGCAGGGCCCAGTGGAATCAGGACCGAAACAGCGGCAACAGGTGGAATTTTTTCTTATACATTACAGACATTTTGTAAGGTGTCTAGACGTGTCTCATTGCCTGTTTTCTAGCCTGCGTCGAACATCCGGGAGGTGCCAAATGAAAACCTCTGGCACCTCCCGGACTTTATCGGGCCTTACATACATTTTATGTTCATCACTTTATTTTTAGCACTAACATATGCGAAAAAACTGCCATTGGTTAGTTTGTGAACAATTCTAACCTTCCAACCTACCACAGCACCTGCAAGAGAATCAACCCAGTTCCGTTAGTTTCTGTCCTGGATTTCATCTCCCCTAACTTGTCACATATAATTTGCAGAATTAGACAGGCAGTTGAATGATGTTGCTGACCATCTCGGCTCCACCTGGGCCGAGTTTGAACAATGGGAACGTCTGGCTTTATCTCTCGGCTTCAACACTGACTACATCCGGGACCTGAGCGCCAGACTGACCTTCTGGGAACGTCCCCGCCAGCTGATGATGGACTGGAAGAACCGTAACGCTGGTGACGTCACTCTGGACCAGCTGGTGCAGGCTCTGAAGGATGCTGGGATGTACGAGGTTGCAGGTGATCTTTCTTCATGATTACAAGTGCATGATACAATGTTTAGGCGCAGTAAAGCAAAAAATATCAAAATTCTCCAATTACGTTAGTTTTTATTTGCTCAGCTAGTTCTTACTGCTTGAATTTTATTTAGTTACTATTTACCAACAAACATACATGTATTTGATGTTCCATGAATACCATCGTAATTTCTTGCCCCTGATATTTTGCTGTTGTTACATAGACGAGGTGTCCTCAGGGCGTCTCCTAAAGGTGGATGTTGAAGCTGCTAAAGAAAAGGCATCCAAACCTCAGGGTAAATCTAGTCAGACATTTTCATAGCTATTTACAAACGTAGTATGTAAAACAGACATCATATTCTTTTGTGGTTAGCGTATGGTGGTTATAAAGGTTTTAAAATCATACTTGTGATTCCTCACTTCCCAAACAAGTTTGTGTTCTGCACTGAACGGAGGTATATGACCCAAAACTAGAAAACTAAAATTACGCTCTCAGCACAAACATGTTTTTCTCGCTTATTGTTGATGATGTTCGTTTTAATGTTTCTAGATATGGTAATGGCACAAGGGTGAAAAATCCGGGATCTTTAATTCTTAGAAGATCTGTCACGCCGGTTCAGTCAGTTTAAATAGACTTTATATTAATCTGCACGAAATGGGACGGCACTTTTTTTAATGTTTACAGCTACTTCAGTGCTGGGAAGGAAAAGATCGGATCATTGGAAGTTCCATGAAGGGGCAGGGCCCAGTGGAATCAGGGCGGATGCAGCGGCAACAGGTGGACGTCTGGATTTAAGTCCTTCCTCTTCCCCCATCAAAAAGTTACTGGAAGTAGGAAAAAGGATGTTTGGTGCACTGTCATCACCTACAATGCATTGCAGGTTTGCGACGTACACCAAGTCTAACGCAAATGGTGTGGAGTTCCATGTTGTCTGTAGAGACAAGAGCGTAAAAACAGATGAGTACCTCCCCGGCTTTACCAAGTGTGGAAGCAGTGCAGCGGTGTTCGATCTTTTCCATGGGGATGAACTTGACATCACTGTTAGTGTCCGTGCAGGCGAGGACAAGTCCGTGCATATGAAACTACAATCTACGCTGTGCAACGGCCAATATGGCCAAAACGTTCAAATGTTGCTTTTCAGACCTAAAAGTGGAAATCGTGCCAAGGGTTTGGTGACTGTCAACAAAGTGTCTTCAAATCGGATTGTATCTCAGTTCACTTTTAAGGAGGTAAGAAGTGGTCGTAGCTGTTGGTTCACATGTTTAAGGTTACCTAGTGTTATCTAAACTGCTCTAGAATTGAATAGTAAATGTTGCAACCGTAGAAAACAATGTACGGCAATGATAATTTATCACAGTTCAGTTTTCAGCATCTAACATACATGTCTATCAAAACCAAGGTTACTGTAAATGTGCACCAAACAGTAGAATTTTGAATGAAACTCGCCATGTTATTGCTATTTGATTCAAGTAATATTAATGTCAATTCTTTTTTTGTTTCTCTTTTCAGAAAAGTGATACCTTTCAAAGTAAGTACGCGTTTTTTAAAAATGAATTTGTGAAACTTTCAACTTTATTTTTGGACATCCCTTAGACTGAGATTTATGAATGCTACAAAGCAGCAATCCAAGTGTATGATTTTGCTACTTTTTTAACGAAGGTTTTTAGAGATTGAAAAATTCTCTACACACCATTTTGTCAATTCAGCTCCTTAGCCACAGCATTTGAAAGGAACTTAAACATATACCATATTCACACATGTACTGTAGTTGTGCTTGTATTCAATGTTTAACTTCTGCGTCGATGGGAACTAAATATATGCATATTTCTACAAGACATGAAACACTTTTTGTATGAATATAATGATATGTATAATGAAACAGCATCAACCCTCTGTCTACCACAGTGCCAGGAAAGAAAAGAAGATCAGAAAGTCAGCAGGGAGATGATGGAGCAGGGCCCAGTGGGGCAGGTTGGTACACACAACCAACAGCTGCAGGTAGGAATTACCATTTACTTCTCTTTCACTACAGCCACTCTTTAAAGTACCTGTTTCCTTCCCTGTGTTATTTATATGTCTAGGGCAATCACGAACATTTCAACATTAAACTTGATGACTCATTCTATATCACTGCAATGCACTATTTTCTTCACCTTGACTTGCATCATCCTTATAATGTGATGTTTGTTTGCTGCCAGCCTTGAGCATGTAGATCTCCAACTTTAACAATTGTGTTGATGTAATAAATGGGGTTGCTTAGAGCAATGTTCTACGTCATGATGACCTCATTAACACATTGTTTGGTTTATATTATACACTTTACCTGTTGTATAATGTTTACAAAACTTTATAAAATCATACATATATTATGAGATCAGTTCGTCTCGTATCAATTTATAAGAAGTGTTTGTGCCTTTTATAATCATGCCTTTAGTTTTACCCAGAACTTTTATTTCAGTGATTTATTCATGTTTGTTACAGCTGATATGCAGGTATTTTTTGAGAAAGTCATTGCTGGAGTCAGTCACAAGTGGGAAGACCTGTCCCGGAAACTGGGCTTCAGTGAGAAGCAGATAGATGGAATCCATTCCTCCAAGATAGACCAAGACCGCAGGTGCAGGGAAATGCTGCGCAGGTGGAGGAAGATGAAGGGAATGGAAGCTACTCTACAGGTTCTGAAGCAGGCCCTTGTCGACATAGATGAACGTCTGACTGCAGAGAGCTTGTGAGGTGTGCCTTTGAAACTTTCTACTACAGAAATGTAATTCAGACACCACTTCATGTTGTACGTCTACTATTTGCTAATAAAGTCATATCAATTCAATCAATTAATTGCGTGCTTTCTTATAAGCACTAGTATACCAATTCTATAGTTTATATATATTAGGCTTAACACGATTAATATTGCTGTGACTGATGCAGAAAACTAGTGCACATGTTCCCTCATGCGTTCATATCCTACATCTTGTTTTTTCAGTGCCTGATGGTGGGAGGCCCGACCGTCCCAAAGGCGGCAATGACTTACAGAATGGACGGTTTATAATGACTATATTGTATCAAAGTATCACATATTTTACACAGCTCTTTATAGCGAATCATAAGACATGTTTTACCTGGATATCAAAGTTGAAAATACCAAACCTTGTGTACTTGAACCATGTAACAAAATGATGTTAATGTCAAGAGACTTAAAGTCTGACAAGAGATGGTTACTAAAGCCAGCAAGCGACTTTTCTTTATCAGTAGACTACGCCGTTCTGGGGTTCCAAGTACTGATCTGGTCTCCATCTTCTGCGGTTACATCAGGCCGACACTTGAGTACGCCGCCCCCTGTTGGAGTACTGCGCTGACACAGAAACAGTCCGCCCTAGAGCGCGTTCAGAAACGCGCCTGCCGAATCATTCTGGGACGCAGGTACAACTAGTACACCTAAACCCTAGCGCTACTCGACTTGCAACGTCTGGCGGATAGAAGAGAACACTTGTGCTCTGACTTTGCCGCGCCGTGACAAGCGTGGAAATGTCTTCACGCTTCCGCTCCTGGCTTCCCCCTACCCGTGGTCAACAGCATGGCAGAAATCTGCAAAACACCACTAGGTACCAGCAGCCCTCCGGCCGGGACTAAACGCTACACAAGCGGGATTCCTGCCCTGGTCAAACGTCTAAATGAACTGTAGACCATGAACTTTTACTCGTGAACTCGTACAGTAATTCCACATCGTGTTTTATTTACTTTCCACACGGCTATATTGTATGTCGATTTTAAACTAATTTTCGCTTTTAAATTTAACTATATTTTTAGATTTTATGAATGTACACAGCACACCATGTTAGAATAAGCCTCGCAATTCAGTCATCATAGCTGCCAGGAGGCTTGTGTGTACATTTTCTTGTTCTTGCAATAAACCATTCTACTACTACTACTACAAGAGCGTTAGTTTATTGTTTCCTTTGTGCAACATTTAAAAGCCAACTTATGCATTGTACATAGCATGACAAAACACTCTTTCCCTGTTCTTGGTGGGCAATCATTAAAGTTGGAACAATTGTTTTAAGTTGAATTTTGCAAAAGTACAATCGTGACATCATCGACAATAAAATGTTACAGATTCCGCAACCGACCAAAACCAGACCTAAATGTACCGCCCCTTTTGGCAAGACTGATCAACTTTCACGACCGTGACCGTGTTCTGAGGGCGGGGAAGGAGTGCAGAGGAACAGGTATCGCTGAACATTTCCCCCCTCTCATTCAAGTGGGTGAGTTCCGCGCGGTTTCCGAAGGCGATTGCAGACAGGTGCCGACGTCACCCTAAAATCGGGTTGCGAACGGGTGCCGTTGGTAGGTTATCTGTCTATTTGTCCAATCTATATACTCTTTCTACCCACTTCTAAAGCCTGATGGGGGCTAAGTCCACCCCTGGGTAACCCTTGTGGGTGACGCAACATTTTGGTAAATGTGGTTCCCAAGGACGCGTTGACTCTGGACTTAATCTCTTCCTAGATTCAAAATATGTTACTTTGCGTTTTAAACCAATGGCAATGCCCTTACATAATTAGTCCCATGACAAAACGCAAGATTGTAGGAAAGTCGGTGAACTTAGAGATGACGACAGTCACTCGGTCACGTTCGCCAGTACGTACACATTACCTCCCGCGGACTTAATCGATTTTTTTAAATGTTGAGCTTCTTTTGTAGTCGGTAAACAAGTTCCTGACGCTCAAGACGCAAAACCAGACCGCAGCCCTGTGTGACAAGATGAAAAAGCTTCTTGTGCTCGGTGTCGGTAGCTCTTTTATCGGGATGGTTTTGCTCGTTGTGGGGATAGCGACGGTGGGGTGGCTGTCTGTTGACCTGGGATTTGTGAAACGTGAGAGCGGACTGTGGCAGGCGTGTACCACACGGTACGGCGGTACAACGAGCTGTGCAGCCTACGGTAGGTAGCAGAGTATACCTACCAAAATATGATCTACTTTATATTCATAATTATACGTAAGCCGTTTTCATGCCACATATAGACTTCCCAACAACAAGTTACAGATAAAATGCGATACGATAATGACAAAGGGTCATGTATCTACAACCGTGCTTTACACAGATCGCACAGAACAGAACCTGAGAAAGATTGAAATTCTTAGATACTATTCAGAACTGTGCATGGGGCAAAACTAAACCCTTAGATGCGCGGAGATTATCTAGAACCGTGCCTGATCCTACCCCCTACCCATTCAGGCATAGAACTAGATAGGTACGGTGATGGATAGGATAGATCTTGATAATAATTACATTAAGGCAATCACACTTTTTTTTCTTGCCGAATGTTCTTTGCCCCATCACAAGGTCGGGTGCAAGGTACGGAATAGATGTTCCTTACAGTGGACGGTTGCGTTGACAATCAAATAAAGCTGCCCCAGCCGAAATGTACATATAGACACAAGGCGTAGTTAAATAATTGCACGAAAAGTTGGGTTTATCATCGATAGTGGCTGCCGGTAAGACGATAAGCCGATAATGTTTACTTTCTAATAGAAAATTAGATTACTGAACTTAACGTTTCTTTACTTGTACCCGTATTAGACTTGCTACTGGAATTTGCTACCATTGGTAAATCCAAATTTTAGTGCAGTGATTCTAACGCAGAAGAATTGCAGGTAGCAACTGTAGCATCGGCATGGAATGATTGTTGAGGAGACAGTTTTCGGCGATAGCTTCAGCTACATATCATTAATTGACAGCTCATACCTGAGGACTTTGCATGTCGATAGTGCTCTAACCTATGTGATAGTAAATGTAGTAAATAGCCTGCCCTTTTCTGTAGATATGAGTCTGCTGAGCCGTAATGACCACACATACCGTGCGTTTGCCGTGATCGGAGCTATACTGGCCATCTCCGGTGTATTCACCGCATGTTGCGGAGAGGGCTACGATGCTGACAAAGGCAAGAATGGCGGCGGTGGCTCCATGATTGCTGCAGGTATGTTCAACTCCGCTATGCAAACATTCCATTAATGCTTTGAAATACTGAAATGCATCGAAGGTGTTAATTAAGGTTTTGGTTTCCAGCCCCTCAGTTGAGAATGTTATTGGCGTCTACATTTTTGCAATTGAGGAGGAGGGGGGGGGGGCACTGACCTCCTGGCATGTTCGTTAGGTCACGTGCCCGAAGTGTTTGCAAAGGTTCTAGATCTGTTTTTGTTAAAGTTTATGTGTTTGCAGAAGTAACCCACGGTGGTTTTCCTCGATTTTTTGGCATATGATTGCTCGTTGGAATCCAGATGATACGGATTGTTACCTTCGCCAAGAATTGGAGAAGGTTATGTTTTCGTGGCCGTGTGTGTGTCTGTCTGTCTGTGTGTGTGTCAACAGCATAACTCGAGAAAGCTTAGATGGATTATCTTGATATTTGGTAGGTGGGTAGGTCTTGATGAGAGCTCGAACTGATTAGATTTTGGGGCCCCTGGCGGCTTGTCATGGTACTGCAGCTGAACTTCCGGTTTTGATATCTCATGATCTAGACAAGCTAGGGTGACGAAATTTGGATGGCAGGTAGCTCTTGTGCTGGGGAAGAAGTGACGTGAGTTTGGGCCCCCTAGCGGCTTGCTCTGGAACTACAGGGGGGTTTAAAGGACAAATGTTTAAAGGAGGATAACTCAAGAACCGATTGATGGATCATCATGATTTTTGATATGTAGGTAGCTTGAGTAATGCTTGACATAATGATATTACAATTATGCAAATATGGATGTAATTTGCATAATTAATGAGGAAATTCTATTAATCAGCTGCATTCCATGATAGGAAGTTCAAGCTTGCGACATATGTTATTACCACGAAAGAAACACAGGCAGATATCGATTATGCAAATGAAGACTTAATTTGCATAATTAATGAGAAAATGTTATAATTGCATAGTGGTAACTGCCTGGAATTTTATACTTGGGGTGTTTGAAGTTTAGTGAAGGTGAACATAATTTAACATAACTTATTCAAATAAGGACCTCATTTGCATAATATATGAGGAAATGCTATAATGACATTCTTTGTTAAAATAAGACTGTTGGTGGAGATTATGATCAACAGATATAATTCATGCAATTGCGGATGCTATTTGCATAATCAGGGGGATTAATACATTGTATATAAGTTCTTATTCATAAAAGCTAACATCATTTGGCGAAGGTATGAGATCGTGGAACTCTAGTTCTAAATTGTTTCATCCTATTTGTTGTAGAATCTAATGTTTAATTGAAGCAGGTAATTGAAGCAATTGGACATCCAAATGAAGTAATCGGTGTGATAGTCTTTCAAATATTAGAGATTAATATGAAAGTGTGTGCTGTTATATTACTATACTTCCCGGAACTGTGACATTTTAGATCTCTTCTTTTCCTATAGGTGTTTGTGGTATGATCGCGGCTGGCGTTTTCATCCTGGGTAGCGGGGGTCTGTCGATGGCGTCACTGTACGGCTACTCCTTCTACCTGACCTGGATTCAGGCGGTCTTCACGATCGGAGGAGGAATCGCCATCATTGTTGCCGGGGGATCTGCAACAGTGCAACCTGGTGGCGAGGGCACCACAACAGTGCAACCTGCTGACGGGGGCCCGGCAACAGCGCAGCCTGTGTGAGAGTATGTCTTAAAAAAAGGATCTCTGAGAAGTGCCTATGTTTTGCAAAGTAATTTTTTGGTCTGTTGCATTTGTGTGTCAACGACCTGCCAAGTTTTACAATTGGAAATAAACTTTATGGATAAACACAACAATAAAGGTATTGATTGTGGCTGAGCAGAATGCAATCAATGGTTTGGTTGATCTTTTAAATAGAACCTTTTTTTTTCTTTTCTGTTCTCTTTTTTCAGTGACAGTGCAGTTTGTGCTGTCATTTAACTTCTTAAAGGGCACATTTAACAAGATTTATTTGTAGGTGCCTTCTTGGAGGAAAGGCACTCCTCTAATGCCAGGGTGACCAGATTTTTACTTTTCTCTCTGTTTTCGTTACGTTTTGCTGAGTAATATGGACCTTACTTTGCTACGTAATATGGACCTTACTTTGCTATGTAATATGGACCTTACTTTGCTAAGTAATGTGGACCTTACTTTGCTAAGTAATGTGGATCTTACTTTGCTAAGTAATATGGACCTTACTTTGCTAAGTAATATGGACAGCTACTCACATACCATGCTGGTACCAATAACCTGTCAGATGAGGACGACGAGCAGGACTTAAAATGCCTCCAGAAGGAAGCGGGAAAGCTGTGCGCGATCGTGACTGTCAAGTCAAGTCAGCCTAGAGCTACTTACCTACACTAGCTATTTGCGGGATATGCCCCAGGGCGGATAGTCCTGCCAGCCGCGAAAGGTGAACCTGCAAACGTCACCCTACGAAAAGTGGCGAAGGAACATCGAGTACTGTATATTGACAATAAAGACTCATTCTTGTTAACCTCAACGACCAAATCTATACATCACTGTTTGACAGAGACCTGCTACACATCAACAGAAGGAAAGGGCCGGCACGCCTAGTCCCCAACATCAATGAATGTGTACCCATCGTCAGTACAGTTAATACTACGCTCAACACTGTGCAACACACCAGCCAGCCGAAGATGGTTCCAGAGTGACGATTAGGCCATGTTGATTTCATTACATGTATATGGATGACATCCGCGCGCGCATGAATTTTCGGCCGTTTAAAAAAAAAGTTTTCAACCATACTGTAAATCGTACAAAACAGTTGCAAAATGAGCAAAAATATACCGTAAGTTACAAAACAACCATACCAATGTCGTAGAATGCCAAAATCAAACGAAAAAAAAAGAAATTGTAAAGAAATGAACTTGAAGACTAGATTATTCGCCAAACCATATTCTGTCCCATTTGTTCAACCCTCATGACCACGTAGATTTCATAATAAAAACAACTTTTTTTTTGCAAAACCTTTTTTGTATTCGCACGCGCGCATCAATTTTGGGGTTCCCGGAGGATGTCATCCATATAATCAAATCAACATGGCTTAGGGACTGATCATGAGGCCATGGCAGCCGCCGCCTGCAGTACCATGCCCACCTGCTAGTTGGATGAGCTACGCATACTCTAGTCGGGGACAGACGTCCGGACAGTGGCAACATTCGAGACGTTACAGCCCACCACAGACTTTCCACACAGCCTGACCATGGCGGATCCCGGGCGAGCCACCCTGCCACTGCTGTGGAGAATCAGGACATGTGACTAATGTATGTAGACACGGAGGCCCTATAAGGTACAAAGCTTGTAACCAGATGGGCCACAAGGCGAGACTCTGCAACTTCTGATACCCAGGCAAAGAAGAAATTGCCAAACCACATAAGAAGAAGATCCCATGTAGACACTTATTGTAGGACTTTCCGATACACACCAATAACAGATTTGACATTCTGAATCACTTAGAAGGCGACAATGCTTATGGTGAAGTCAGCTACCTACATGTATATATGTCAGAAATATCTCTAAAAAAACGAATGGAGCAGGGAGAAGAAGGAAAATAATGCGAAGGGGAAAGGGTGGAAAGGATTGAAAAACACGCTTCATAAAGGCAAGATTGGCCTTGAATAATGTAAGAGGGACTGGGCCTAAAACCACGGAGGCAGCACGCCTGCTTAAGTCCCAAGACATCAACATCTTTGGCACTTATGAATCATTCCTGTGCAATGAAAGACAAAAAAAAACGGTTTTAACTGGGCGGTCCTACAGCGGTAAGTAACTGGAGGGGGGGTGGCCTATTCACAGGACGACGTATCTTCTGAAAGTGAGAAGAGTGGCGCAGAGGGGATGAGGACGATTTTGGAACCCAACAGCAGACGACACAGAAGGCTGTCATCAGTCATCACAGGAGAGCACGGAGAACAGAGTGCGTCTTTCATAGAAAACCATCCGGCTTTTTATGATATAACCACCCCGGACTTTGAGAACAAGTTGAAGAAGGGCAGTTGGTTAAAGGATTCAATTGGACTGACGCGTAAGTTTATGACTAAATAAACTTAACTTCATATGCAAATTTAAGTCTTCCTGCCTTGAAATATCATAATTCTTTTGAATGCCAATGAAAATATTTCAAACACGGGGATTCTTTTACAAGTTAATCTTACTTGTTAATCGTACCTTTAGTAATAATTGAAATACTTTCGTAAGACGTACGATAGTATAATGACGATGTAACAATATATAGTATGAATTCAGCATACATGTAGTGCTGCAAGATCTGTTGTAGAGTAAACCATTTTCCATTGATTGATTGAAAGACTTCCTATGTATATTACTTAGACTTAGTTCCTCCCGTGCAAGGCACATTGGGCAGCAAGTCTTCTCCACTCTGCTCTGTCTTCGGCGAGGGACTCGGCATCCTTCAGTGTTATCCCCCTGCTTTCCAGATCTTTTTGAAGGGTACGTCGCCATGTTAGTTTAGGCCTCCCTCTTTTCCGTTTGCCCTCTGGTTTCCAAAACACAGATGTTTTGGTGTGTCGGTCTGAGGTCATCCTGAGGACATGTCCAGCATATCTCATCCTCCTCTCGGTGATGGTGATGCTGAGTGGTTTTGTACCAGTTCTGTGGTATACCTCCTCGTTGGTAATCCTGTCTCTGTATGTTATGTGTAAAATTTTGCGGAGGCATCGTTGTTGGAAGGCATCCAGCTTGTTCCGCATTCTTGTTGTTATCTTCCATGTTTCACATGCATAGAGTGCAGTTGGTATTACTACTGACTGTAGCAGCTTGGTTTTCAGCACTCTGGATATCTTCCCACTGTTCCACACTGGGTTCATCCTTCTGAGGACTGATGCTGCCTTACCTATGCGGGCACTGATGTCTGTGTCTGTGTCCCCTTCTGCTGTCATGGTGCTTCCGAGGTATGTGAACTGCCTTACGTTTTCAACAGGCTCTCCACTGATGTGCAGGTTTGTGTTCGTTTGTTGATCTCCCACCTGCATAACTTTGGTCTTCTGGCAGCTGATCCTTAGACCCACTTTCCCCGCTTCTGTACCTGCTGATGTTGTCATGTCCTGAAGAGTCAGCTGAGACTCTGCTGTCAAAGCAATGTCATCGGCGAAGTCTAGATCCGTGAGGCGTCTGTCCCCCTCCCAGGGTATTCCAAAGTCACTTCTACCCATTGCCCTGCGCATTACAAAGTCTATGGTGACAGTGAACAGTAGGGGAGATAAGACGCATCCTTGTCGCACTCCGGTGACGATGTCAAAGCTGTCGGTGTACCCTGCGTCTACCTTTACACAACAGGTGGATCCCTCGTACAGGCTTTTAAAGGCTTGTATGAATTTTCCAGGAACACCATACACCTTAAGTATTTTCCAGATCGAGTCTCTATGTACACTATCGAATGCTTTTTTAAAATCGATAAAATTTATCCATACAGGCTTCTGGAATTCAATACTCTGTTCAATGATGTTGCGCAAGGTAAGTATCTGGTCCATGCAGGATCTGCTGGGTCGAAAGCCGGCTTGTTCCTCTCTGAGTTCTTTATCTACTGCCTTTCTTAGTCTATTTAACAATACAGAACAGAATACCTTTCCTGGTATTGAAAGTAAGGTGATCCCTCTCCAATTTCCACAGTCGCTTAGGTCGCCCTTTTTAGGTAACTTCACTATGGCGCCTTTTCTCCAATCAAGGGGTGTCTTTCCTAATTCCCAACATGTGTTGCAAAGCTTGGTGAGTTTCTTCAGCATGATATCCCCCCTTTCTTCAGGAGTTCAGCTGAGATCTGGTCTATTCCTGCAGCTTTATGATTCTTCAGGTTTTTGATTGCATTTGCAACCTCATCTTCTGTGATGTTGTCACAATCTACATCCAACTCGTTTCCGTCAACATCTGGGAAGGTGTACACCTCTTGTGGTTCAGGTTGGTTTAGTGTCTCTTTGAAGTGTTCTGCCCAACGCTGGTTCTGTTCTTCCTCTGACAGTAGGGTTTTTCCATTCTTGTCCTTTATGGGGACTCCAGTGCCACTGTTGGAACCACTGAGGTCTCTGGCAATCCTGTAGAGTGTTCTTGTATCGTTTCTGTCAGCTGCCTTTTGTGCTTCTGTGGCTTTGTTCTCTAGCCAGGTGTTTTTGTCTATTTTACAGTGTTTCTTTACCTCTTTGTCTATCTTCCTGTACTCTTTATTCCTTTTGTTTTGTCTCTCCCTGTGTCTTTGCACTATCTCTCTTTTTCTTAATTTCCCTTCTAGTATCAATGCGTTTCCATGTGTCTGGTGTAATCCAGCTCTCTTTCCTTGTTCCTCTTTTCCTTCCAATAACAACCTTCGCAGCTTGTGTAATTGTTTCAAGTAGGTCTTTCCATTGTGTTTCTGGTTCGTCTTTGTCTTCTAGGGCTTGGAAGCGGTTGTTAACTTCCAGGGTAAATTCTTGACATATCTCATCTTTACTGAGTTTGTCAATATCAAATTGGTTTTGTTGTTGTTCTGTTTCCTGATCTTTTTCAATTTCAACTTTATCTTTGCCCTCACCAGGTAATGATCTGAGCCTACATCAGCCCCTCTGAAGCTGCGCACATCCTGGATGGCACTTTGCCATCGTTTACTAATACAGATATAGTCAATTTCATTTGTTGTTCTTCCATCTGGGGATCGCCATGTTTTTTTGTGGATATTTTTATGTTTGAAGAATGTGTTCCCCACACACAACCCATTCTCACTGCAGAAGGACAGTAGACGTTCTCCATTATCGTTTGTTTTCTTTGCTGATCCATGTGGACCTACAGTGCTCTCCAGTCCTGCTCTTTGTGCACCTATTTTTGCATTGAAGTCTCCCATAAGAATCTTGACATCATGGTTTGGGATATCATTCAACACATCTTGCAATTGGTCATAAAAGTTATCCTTATCATTATCGTCTGAATCTTCTGTTGGTGCATATACTTGTATGATTGTTGTCTTTGTATGTCTGGATTGGAATCTGGCTGTAATAATGCGGTCACTTGCTGGTTTCCATCCAAGGAGTGCTTTCTCCGCTTCTTTATCTAGGACAAATCCAACGCCATAGACATGGTGTTTATCATGACCAGAGTAGAGTACTGTTTTCCCTTCGTTCATCAGCTTACCACTGCCAGTCCACCTTACTTCGCTTAATCCCAGGATACACAATTCATACACTGCTCGAAAACCCACGTTTCCAAGAGTTTCCCGGCCCGCACACACCCGTGAAATTCGCCGTGTCCTGGTCGCGTCCATGGATTTCCGGGCTCTGCGTGTACGGCCCCGGATATTTCCTTACACTCCCGGATTCGTGCTCGCCGTGCGTGTGCACGGAAATTTACGCCCCGCACACTTGGCGTGTGTTGGGGAGCGGCTAACAATAAGGGGTAATTAGGTACTGCGTGTATTCATGTTTCAGGTGATAATTACTTGATCCAAAGTTGCCATTACTTGAATCTAAGCAAATTAGCATGATCAAGGAGGTTTAATACAACATTTAAACCTATGCCTCCGTGACTTGATTTATCGTGATCTCTTTCATACGACCATGAAGTTAGAAGGTGATACAACAAAAAACATCTGCTACTAGTATACTATCGATTTTAGTCACCTCAATGGAAACGATTGAGGTGAAAATTATCGGGTTTACGATTAGATAATGAGAATTTATCCCAAAACAACTATACCAAAGAGGTTTCCTTCTGACCGCATTGAATACTAGTATACAACAG
>NW_017804354.1:1502610-1523662 GCF_001625305.1 Branchiostoma belcheri
TGCTGTGTTGAGGATTAATTAGGTGATAATTGCCGCTAAATTATGCATATTCCAGCAACGCACGGAGCGGTAGTACCGGCATGTCCCACCCGTACACGGCGAATTTCCGTTGCCGTGTTGAGGATAATTAGGTGATAATTGCTGCTAAATTATGCATATTCCAGCAACACACGGAGCGGTGCACGGACATTTCCTGCCGTTTACAGGGATTTAAAGGCGACGTGTCCAGGCATTTAACGTCCTGTACACGGCCTGCACACAAAAATTGGTTCATTCCTTGAATTCCAGGACATGTACGGGACTGGACACTATACGTGTGCAGGTCGGAAACCCCCGGGTTCTACCGGAAACCTAAAATATCCGGGAAAGTGTGCGACAATTTCTCACACGGAAACTAGGGATTTCATCCGGTGATAATTGTCAAATTCTCTCAATAGTTGGTTTAACTTGCCACATTGAAATAAAGTCCTAACATTCCATGTGGCTATGGATGTTCTTGTTGTGGCCGAGATCACGGTGCTTTTCAAGACTTGGGCCTCCCGTGGGCTTTGACTCAAGTCCGTCATGTTTGCCAGGGGCAGGCGCCGATTCTCCGACCTAGATCTGGTACATTGTGGAATACTTGCTGTTTCCGTAGCAATTGAGTTTTTACAGAGAGGGGGCGCTGGCCCCTCGTCCAACCCTCACTACTTTTATACCGCCCTGTGGGAACAGGCGGTGCAGGTGCTATTAGCCAGCAGCAGCTCCCCTGGGAACCGTCCCACCATGGTTAAACCTGCCAGGAGCAAGGAGAACCTTACAGGACAAGCCTGAGGGTTCCCACATTGCTCCCGATGGTATCGCAACCCAGGGTCATTGCTGTAGCCGTTGCCCGGGGAATACCACTAGGAGGTTAGCACTCTGACTTAAACCCCATGTATATACTAATAGCTAAACAGATAATGACATGGTTCCAAACCATGAGAAGCGCCTATTTCAAGCTAAAGCGAAATGTAGCTGGGAAGTCAGGCCAGGGGCAGATGAAACTCATCCCTCTACGGGATTTCAAGTTAAGACGTTACGCATTCCTGGATGCACACTGCCGTGGCAAAGTGGCTTCCATGGAAGTTGGATCTGTATGCATCTGGAAGGACTCATGTATCTTCTGTCCATTTCTTATCCCTTTGCTACTATGAAGTTTATGGTATATACTTTAAAAACATTCCCTATGCCCAATTCCAGGTGTCTAGTTTAGACGACGACGACGTTGAATTCATTCCGGAAAATAGTGCGGGGACTAGTTCATGGCCGCTGTGGGTCACCGCAGAAGAAGAAGACGAAGGACATGAGGGAGGTTACGTGGAGCTCCTGACTGACTCCCGAAATGACCTCCGGCAATAATAGCCAGTTTAGCAGAGGTACAGCAATGTGTTTGCTTATTTCGATGAAATAATTTTTCATTGACATTGGCGATTGGAGAGGTTGAAGACACCACAATCAGAATCTGATACAAGAGAGCCCACATTTGCCCAAAGGATTTTGTACTGAAAAGTGCGAGGATAACCAAGGTCAAGAAGCCCTTGTAGTTATAATAGAGACTACCAGACTTCTTGTGTCTCCTGATATGGAAACATATTTAACATGACGGCGCCCTAAACATGGGGAGAATTCCACCTTGTTTGAAACCCCTGTGCCACCTGGCTCCACTAGTCGGGTGTTAAAGGGGTGCCAAATGCTTCTTGGGCGTACTCCTCTGTAAATTACCCGGCAGACTTGAGGACTAAATTTGGAAATAGTTTTTTGCGCCACCTTGAAGGAGTAGGCCAGGGAGCGACAGAAGCTTATGGGCTGACTTCTCCAAATGTGAACTGAAACGGCCCATTTTACGTGCGCCTCGACTGTTCTATCACTACCTCCGTCTCTACTCGACGGAGCATATCCAGTTGCCGACAGAAAATAGTACCATGCTTTCTCCATTTGATAATATTGTGGACCAAGATTTATTTTTACCAATTTACACCTCCATGCTGAGCGTCCTAATGTTAAAGTTCTATTTTGGCTGTTCTTATGCCTTGAATTACCACCAGGTGCTACTGTGCATCCCGGTGGCGGATGGATATTCGGCTGGATAAGGTGTGTCGTCTGTGGAATTTTACGCCAGTGCAGCTGTCGGTGTGGTGGTGTTCTGTGGTGTGCGCGCTGGCACGCCTCTTCGTTTGTTTCTTTTTTGGTTGAACTTTTTGGTCAGAGCCAGAGGTCAGCAGCTCCCAAGATGGCCGCGTTCATAGATACTGGAGAGTAAGCCCCCACAAATTTGTCACTTTTCTATAGTAAGGTGCATTTTTGAGCCAAACTTTATATAGGTATTTGAGCTAAAACTATAACCATCTCAAACACGTGCCGATTATCTGTTGTCGAGCTCTCTTTTCCTGGTTTTATTGCCATTCCCTGCGCGCTTGGCGCCAAAAGTGGAGAGGGCAGTAAGAACAAAGGGGCATCACCAGGCGATCAACATCAAGCTATCAGCAGACAGGCTCGCATCTTGGAAGTTGTATACACTTAACTGTTTGTTCTTTTAGACAAATTTGGTTCCTGCAAATAGTCTGTGCACAGTGCATGAAATGAGACAGGCTTGGGGCGTCATACAGTCAGCTTTGGGTAAGGAAATAGCGGACAACCGATTTACAACTCTTGGGACCACCGAAACACCACCACAAGGTCTGCTGACCATATTTGCTGACCACCAATTATTGCCCAAAGGATGCCTCAATGCTGCCTGGTGGGAATCTGGTGGTGTTATGGTGGTGTTTCTAGGTCAGGTTACTTGAGGTCATCATAGCGACCTATTCCTGCTTACCCACTTAATGTATCTAATAATATGCATGTATGTATATGAATGTTCATCATACATAGGGTGGGTACCGGTCCAGGTGTTTCAAATGTGAAATGATGTTACTGAAGTAAATATATGAAACATACTGTTATTTTTTTGTATGAACATGTTTTCATTTCTTCACCAAAATTGTACACAATGTAACGTTAGTTTCAGACAGCTCTTTAGTGTACTTACAAGTTACAACTTGTCAAGTTAAGATAACCAAAAGACGATTTGCTGTTCATGTTGTCACCATTATGAAAGACAGATGGCCGTCACTCCAATCGCATCTTCGAGATGGCGACTCTGGCTTGAAGGGTGTTTTGTGATGTGATTGATTTTTGCTTTTATTCGAGGGATAAATCCTGTTTATTTAAGGTGTTTGATTTGATTTTATTAGATAGTATTTTAGGTGTTATGACAATGTTGAGGACAACAAGGATAAAGTAAAGACACATAGGCAAGGTTTCCTGTTCACTGTTCGTGTAATCACCAATCATCAAAGCACAAGAGACCACAAAAATAACATTTGTAGATCACTCGCTTTATAATAAACAAAGGGTCATGGTCTCCAAGGTAATTGTACATTATATTGAATGCAGAATAAGCATACAATACTGGTACTACAATTTTTGCTTTTTTTTTGTCTGAAATGCATTAGTAAAGCTATATGCTAGACGTTTATTGCAGTCTTCTAGCCAGCGCCTGTCTTTCCATTATTTGACAGAGTTTTGCTGCTCATGAAAGACAAGCATTTTGCATGTTTCATGGGCACAAATTGACAACTAAAAATGCGAAAAGAGATGTCATTAAACTACGATTGGTCTACGAAATTGTCCCTCAAAATGCAGAAAAAAACTCTTACAGAGGGTCAAGAACATTATAATTGTTTTGTTTACACACAAAAGCGGACAACCGATTTACAACTCTTGGGACCACCGAAACACCACCATGAGGTCAGAGGGTACCGGCCAATAATTGTCCATAGTTCTGTTTTCTCCTGAACAGAAATGAGAATGACATAAAAGAAAAATAAATTTGATGGTAGTGGTGGAGATATTGGATGTGCGCATTTTGGAATATTATTGGGTGGTACCCTCTGTCTCTGTCACTCCCTGTCCATTCCCACCTCCCTGCCCACTGTTTCTCTTGTATGGTGCACATGTTTGGCGATTGCGACGACGTCTGTTTCTTTTCGGAACGGTGTGCTGTTGACCCCTAGCGGCGTTCGGAGGTCCAGTCCATCCGGCGGCGTTTGGAGGTCCAGGCCCTCCGGCGGTGTTCAGAGGTCCCCAGTCACCAAAGAAACAGAATTGGCCATGGCGTATACTGCATACCTGGCGGTACGCGAACCCCATGGACTCTCGGCCATCGTGCTCTCCTGAGGAAAAGAGGAAAGATTTCTGTGGTCAGTTAATTTCCACAGAATGAACACAGTAATGAACACAAAGGCTTATGGCATAATCAACCATTTCAATATAATGAGAATTAAACTGTACCCAACTGAAGAAAAACTTCAGGTTTCTGGGACATAGGCGTTCCAGTTCGGGGTCTTCTGAAGTATCACAACATATTCACACGTGATTACTTTGCGAGAGGATTGAAGGAGGCCATTTACATCATACCAACCTTCGGTCAACCGGGACGGGGGGGGAACGATTGTCAACGAACTTTCACCCAATGCTGACGTCACACGTATGCCACCCTGTTTTCGCAATGCAACTTGGGGACGGTAAACTGAATTGTCCCCCCTTAACCTCTCATGTTTCCAGGACTTGTATCCTAGCTACCGACCTTTGTTCCTCCGCCTCCTCCTCCCGTCTTCTCCACACCTCCTCCTGTCTTCTCGTATCCTCCTCATGTGCTCTCCTCCTGTCTTCACTCCTCCTCACCTCCTCCCGTCTTCTCCACACCTCATCCTGTCCTCCTCATGTGTTCTCCTGTCCTCCTCCTCATGTGTTGTCCTCTCCTCCTCCTCTTCCATTCCTTTATCGTCAATCTGTAAATTCTTCACAACGCTGAAATTCGAGCGACCGCTGTGTTACTTGACACCATATACATGCAGCTAATTTCTGCCGTAATCATGCAAGTTATTAGTTAGCGGATTAACCAACTGTCCCCAGCTTTTCGCCTAACACTCTCTGGCCGTGACAGCTTACTTGCAATTAATAGTATTAGTAATGGCACAAACGATAAGAGGACTTACTTGGAGAGCTTTTCGGGGCTGTTTTCCGAGTCACCGGCGTCTGACATGTCTGCACATTGCAGCCAAATGAGAATGCGTTGTGAACTCATCACCTGTTCACCTCATCAATTCAGTAATCATCATATGGAATGTGTAGTGGCGTCCTGTCATTACACACTGATCAGTCAGCATCTGTCTGTCAACACCTGATCTGTCAGCAGCTTTTTTGCATATCACTACTCCCAACATAGACACGCAAGAAGTTCTCTGAGCATGATAATAATTGTTTTATTGCAAGGTCATGACCGAAGGCTAACAGAACTCCAAAAATACAACAACAAGAACAACAATAATAAACATCATTAAGTGATATTTAACTAGATGTGTGGGTCGTAATGTGTAATGTGTTGGATGCTTTTCATCTGTATATGTTTGAAATTTGTGGTAGAATTTGGAGGCTTCGTCAAAACGTTCATCTCGTTCATTGCTATAGATACTGCAATTTCAGATAAGATGTGTTTCGTCTTCCATATTATGTAACGCACAGTATTTACAATTTCTTTCAAACACATGGGATTTCTTATACCGCCCTGTCTATATTTCAAAAGGGTGGGCACTGATTCTGATTGTGCTTAGTGCAGAGCGGAAATTAAAAGAGACTAAATGCAGGTATTTTTCCATAGAATATGGAACCTGCCACGACCACGCCGTCCACATTACCATCTAACTCTGCATTTTGCATCTGGGGATACCGGTCACGCATGACGTTGTGCAGTACCAGGCACGCCTTTGTAACACGTGCAGCGTTGCATGGTAGAACATTCAAGGTGGTCAAAAGGACCCTGCAACATACGAACGGAGTCAAATTAAACGGGTAGTTATAGGCAGTTGTCCATGTACACGCAATAAATCAACATACAATACATCGCATTCCAATATGAATGCTCTCATGGCTCGACCTACCTGAACCTGGAAGCAAGAATGCCAAAGGCATTCTCGACGACGCGCCTTGCTCTGGGCAGCCTATAGTTGAATATCCTCCGCTGATGAGTAAGGTTCCTCATTCCGAAAGGTTTCTGGAGCTATTCACGCAGAGGGCGCCTGAGTCTAGGGCTAGAACCTCCCTATCTTATACAGGTGCAAAATTGATGATGAATCCGAAGAAGCTCGGCCGAGGCTCGTAGAACCTTCGTCCGACACTGGCACGAAGCTAGCTCGACGCACGCACGAGTATAAAAATTTTGCGCAAGTAGGGCGATGTACGAAAAATGGATCGGACACTCCGTTGCCCAGTTGGATCAAGTCATCCACCAGTGGCTTCAGGCAGACGTCAAGATTATCTGGCTTCCCAGGACCTGAAGCAACTCCATACAGGAAGGTTGCTGACGTCTCATACCTAATGGACCGTGCTAAGTTCTCAATCGTCACCGTTATAGGCCACATTCCATATCTAGGGTTCGTACGGAAGGGGGAAACGCCATCCGCCGAAACACTCAGGGATATGCCCCTTGCGTCACCTTCAAAGAACCCATCATTTCTGTACAGATCTTTCCACATAGCTATGTCCTGTACAACCTGTACAGACGGTCGTCCTCTTCACGCTCAGGTTTCCCAGCATGTGTTTGTGCCTGTCTTCCAAAGTTGTGTGTTGAGAACAACCAGGTTAAGTATTCAGTCAGGGAGAAATAGTGGAACACTTTTCTTGGCTGCCTCGTCCCGTCCTTATACCTTGGTGTATTACACACAGGGCACTGTTGCTGTGCGTTGTTGTTTCCGGTGTATATGAAACACCCCTTTGGGCAGACATGCGCCTTATGTTTGATGATAATGGTTTTATTAATCAGTCTCTTGAATGCCTTTGTGTTGTTAGGAAAAGTGTTTGGTTGAGGCAGGAAACACTTGGGTGAATATCTTTAGCAAGCCGTCCATATTTCTTTCTGACAGGTTGCTTGAGCTAAACCAAGCCCCTAGAATTGCGACCACAGATTTGAGGTCAAAAGGGCAATCGGGATATAGTGTCCCGTCGGGATCTGGATCGTCTGGATTTGGATCAAGCCCACGTGCATCTAAATCCAATCCCTCGTCACTGCTGTTACTGCTTAGACACTGTGTGCTATGATCGCTGTCATGATGGATACTGCAATTGTCGTTGTTATCTCCATCAGCAGTACAATCATATTCTGAATCAGCAGTTTGGTTTATTGTCCGTACAATTTCCTCCTCCTCACAGGGATCTATCTGCGGGCAATCATGACTGGCTAGATTGCAGGGACTGTCATCGCCGTCTTGCGTATGAAGGCGACTGAGAAAATACAAGATAACAAGAATTCGGACACCTCGTATCTCCATGAAATATGAGTTTTTGTAAACATTTTTTGTGTCATGACTATGGAAATAAGGTCGTAATTACCATTATGGTTTTCTAAATTCACATTATGATATTTTTGAGTCTGAAATTCCTCTCCTTTGTCAATACTTCATTTCAACATGTCCTCAGTAATTATGCAAATGACCCCACCTTAACATAATATATATGCATAATGATGTTACACATGTCACAAGGTATAAAATTCCCAACAATAAGGAGTCACAGAACGTTCACATGAATTATGCAAATTAGGTAATCATTTGCATAATTTGTATCTATTAATGTTCAACCTGCCATAGATTCCATCAAAATTCGCCATGAAAAGTTCGGACATTAGAAATAACTGTATTCAACAATCTTCATTTTTGGTTCAAAACAGAACATTAATTATTTCTTACTATTGTTATTAATGTCGGTATACTTGTAACATAGGATGGCGTCGATATTTAATGGATAGACAAGTCGCCCTGTGAAATTTATTCTGAGCAATATACGGATATGTGTTGTACATATTACTGTGTTAATAATGAAGTTACAGAAACCCATTTTGTAGAGCTGCCTCCGAGCTGCCTTAGACAGGTATAAGGTCTCAGAGACGAAGGACCGTAACTTTCCGAAAGCGGAAGATATGGTAAATGAAGTTTTGAAATATATCTCTGCTAAGAAGATTTTGGAATTTACCTGAAGCAGTCCTGGCTGACGTCACATCCGTAAATGCAGGTGTTTTGTGCCAATCTTCATTAGCAATTCCACCAATGGCAGAGTGGTTCCAGGTGAGGTGAATATTTGCACGTCTATTACATTGTTCGCATTAACGTCGATGGGTAACAAGAACACAATAATCACCTTTAAGCCCCTTTCGCACCAGTTTTCTGAAAACACCAATCTATTTTTGTATTGCATTCACTTCCTTATTTCCTGACTTAGGTGATCAAGACATTCCCACACATTAAGTGGGAGGTTGCTCGAAAAGAACTGTCAACGACTTTATAAGTCCGCAAACACGCACGCAGGAGGAAAGAATAACATTGTTTCATATAGCAAATTTGCAAGTTATACCGCAAATTTAGATGTGTGAATGGCAAAATGTAATAATGATAACATATAACCCTAGTATTGTTTCTGCAGAAGAGCCGCCGCGGTTGCTTCCCAGACGTCGGAAACCGCACCTCCCCCGCCCCCGCGATTCGTCATCAGGATGGGGAATGGGAACGTCCTTGGCCGCGCCAGCAGCGCAGCAGAAGGGAACTCGAGTAGTAAGTACAAATGATCAACGTCGTTATATGCACCGTGCATAGTAAACCGTACGGCCAGCTCAGCGTTGAAGTCATGTTGTCCACCTTTGACGGTCCAGTCTGAGCAGGTGGTTTATTGAAGCATCTCTAAACGCCATTAAACACTATATCAGAATACGCCAGAACGTGCCGGTTGATAGTCTCTCAGCAGACGCTCTATTGTGTCAACTTGAACTGGATGCATCCTGCGCTAAATGCTGGGCTTCGGGAGTGCGCAAGACGCTAGAGGAGTGTGGTTTTGCCTACGTATGGAATTCGCCGATGTCGTATGTCTTAAATTCTTCACAAATTATTCCATCCCTTGATCAACGTTTAAAAGACATGTATTTCCAAACTTTTACAGCAGAAATTCGTAACAACAACAAATTATGAACAAACAGATTACTAAAAAAATACTTACCACGAGGAAAAATATCTGAGACTTACAAACATTCGACACAGAACAGCCATCACAAAACTCCGGATAAGTTCACACAAACTCCACATAGAAAAGGGAAGACACAACCACATTCCTCTAGAGCAAAGGATTTGCCAATTTTGTAATCTAGATTATATTGAAGATGAATGCCATTTTGTAGTTGACTGCACATTATATAGAAACAAGAGGGATTCCCTCTATACTTATGTAATAGATAAGTTCCCAAGCTTTAGACATTTAGATAGAATAGAAAAATTCGAATTCCTCATGAAACTTGACAAACCATGTATAATTGGCTCAATATGTTCGTACATCTTTAACTGCGTAAAGAAGCGAGAAGAAGCTGAATCTGTAAATAGTAGAACACATTCGTTTATATAGTATGTAAGTGTCATTACTGTTTTCTTTTCCCTGTCTACCCATGACCTGTACTTAGCTCGTTAGAGCACAAGCGTACAATAAAGGTCTTTCATTCATTGTTTATCCTGGTCACTGACCCATGGAACGACGGACGGGACCACCCTGCCTTTCGTGGCATACAGGTAAATAATCTTTTATAGAGGGCCATAGAGGCCTTCAAAGAAGTAAGTGAAGCTACAGTGTATGAAATGATCAGAGCCTTAGGGACCAATAAGGCTACAGGCTTAGATAAACTTCACTCAAGACTGCTGAAAGCAGCTGCACCATGTATATCCAAACCCCTTACCTATATATTTAACCTGTGTCTTGCAACTGCTATCATCATCGTAAGGAATGGAAGGCAGCCAAGGTAAGCCCTAGGAGACAAAGAAGACCCGAATAACTATAGGCCTATATCTGCGCTTCCAGTTATCATGAAAGCATTTGAGAAAGAAGTTCATAGTCAGTTACTGGACTATCTCCACAAACACAACATCCTAGCTGAACAACAGTCTGGTTTTAGACCAGGTCATTCAGGTAGAAACTCACGTCTATATGCATGCTTTGTAGATTTTAGTAAAGCTTTTGATTCCGTTTGGCGAGAAGGTCTTTTACACAAACTGAATCAACTTGGGATCGGAGGCAAATTTCTCCTGACCATAAAAGACATGTATTCCAATACTACAAATTGTATCAAAACAAAAGACGGTCTTACCGATACATTTGTAACTAACTGTGGGGTTCGACAAGGCTGTAATCTTAGTCCAACATTGTTTAATTTATTCATTAGTGATTTACCATTAGAATTTGATCATCCCTCTTGTAATCCTCCCACTCTACATAGTTTGACAGTACCTTGTCTATTATATGCTGACGATTTAGTAATATTCTCAGAGTCACAAGGTGGCTTACAATCCTCACTGTCCAGGTTAGAAGAATACTGTAAGTCTTGGAAGTTGAAAGTTAATCTTAAAAAGACAAAAATTATTGTGTTCTCAAAGGGAGGTCGTTTACCAAAAGACTGCTCCTTTTTGTTTGACAATAATACAGTAGAAATAGTATCATCTTATTGTTATTTAGGCATCATTGCTAACTCAGCTGGTACATTCAAGGCCAACCACAAATACCTTTATAGTAAGGGGCTGAAAGCTTTGTTTGGAGTCAGACAATCCATTGACAAAGCCGTACGCCCATTGTCCGTTAAAAACAAGCTTTTCGACTCTTGTGTGAAACCTATCTTGCTTTACGGATCAGAAATTTGGGGATCATTCAAAACTTCAAACTCTTGTCCAATCGAATCTGTTCATTTAGAATTCTGCAAACAATCTCTCAACGTACCTAAAACAGCTTGTAATATTGCAGCACGGGCTGAATTAGGGAGGTACCCTTTGCACTTAGAGGCCTCCCTTAACGCCATAAAACATTTTATCAGAATATGCCTAAATGTGCCAACTGGAAGTCTCAATGCCGACGCACTCTTATGTCAATTAGAATTAGATAGATTAGGTAGTAAATGTTGGGCATCTGGTGTACGGAAATCTCTAGAGGAATGCTGTTATGCCTTTGTTTGGCATTCCCCCCTATCAATTGCTTCAAAAGTACACGCAACCATCTCCTCCATTCACCAACGTTTGAAAGACATTTACTTCCAAAAATTCCTACGCGAAATTCATAATGACAACCAGTCCAAAAACGCAAAGAACAAACTGCGCTCGTACAGACTATTCAAATCTACTTATAATGAAGAACATTATCTTAAAATCCCAAACGGAAGTCAAAGAACCGCCATCATCAAACTACGAATCAGCTGTCATAAACTCAGCATCGAAACAGGAAGGCACAACCACACACCTCTGGAGCAAAGAATCTGCCAATTTTGTAGCTCAAACAAAGTAGAAGATGAAGCCCACTTTGTTATTGATTGTAGTTTATATAGTAATGAAAGAAACGATCTTTTTAGATGTATTACTAGTACGTTTTCATACTTCCAATACTTGCCTAATGTTGAAAAATTTATCTTTCTTATGCGCTTTGATCATCCTGTATTATACAAACCCATCTCAAATTATATTTTCAACATCACAAAGAAACGAGAAGAAGCCGAACCTCTGTATTAGAGTAGTTTTAGAGCTGTTTGTAATACAAACATGTATATTACCCATTTCAACTGTTCACCTGTACTTAGCCCGATAGGGCATGAATGTACAATAAAGGTTATTATTCAACGGCCACTACACTGCTAGATGTCACTGACTATGTGTATCGAAACATTGATAGGGGAAACCTTATGGGGGCTGTGTTTTTAGATCTAAAAAAGCCTTCGACACGGTTGATCACTACCTGTTATTAAAGAAACTGTCCTGGATTGGAGTAAAAGATGTAGAACTCAGATGGAGTCTCTAAATGGTTGTTCCTCAGATCATCTCCCACTTACAGTCGGAGGTTCCATACTGGGACCGTACGCGTTGTTCTTCATCTTGTTTATAAATGATCTTCCAGAATCCATATCCAGCAAAGTATGTCTCTATGCAGATGATACTGCCATTTTTTGCTCCAGTGATGACTTGAGGTACATTGAAACCACCCTGAACAATGAACTCACTCTTTTATTTACACAGTTTCAGATAAATCACTTGACATTAAATGCTTATAAGACACAGTGGATTCTTTTCGGTAGTAGTGGAAAACTAAAATCTGTAAAACCAGGTACACTCAATATTGGAAATGAAACTATAGACAGAGTGAATTCGTTCAAGTACCTAGGAGCTGTTCTTGACGACAAATTAACATGGAATGAAAACATTGACAAACTTTGTATTAAGGTAACTCAGCGTTAAGCCTTACTCAGGCGTCTTAGACCCTGTCTCACAGTTAATGTAACTTCTATGTTGTATAAGTCAATGGTGCTCCCCCTCATGGACTACTGCGACACAGTGTGGGAGAGCTGCAGGGTAGTAAGAAAGCGGCAGCTCCAGGTACTGCAAAACCGGGCCGCCAGGATAGTTCTACAGTGCCAGCAGCGTACTTGACCTCCACCATAGACTCAACTGGCAGCACCTCGGCGACAGGAGGAGGGATCACATGTGTATTATGGTGTTTAAATGTATAAATGGGCTAGCACCAGCATACTTATCATCTATCTTCTCACACAACTACAACTACAACTTCCACAGCTACAACACCAGACAGACATCACAACTCTACATACCTTTATTCAAAACCACAGCTGGACAACACACATTTGCTTACCGAGGTGTAAATTATTTCAATTTTCTCCCAGTAAACATCACAGAACAAACATCTTTGAAATCCTTCAAGACTGCTCTGAAGAACTTAATTACCTAATCAGTGTGTAAATTGACCTCTGACCTCCATACGGAAAGTCGACTTGGACTGTTTAATCGACACGAATTATGGATAACGATTCTGAATTGTTTATATCGGTCTCTGTTTGTATCTGTATCTTTGATTTTATTGTATTTTGTACTGGGCCCTATTGACAATCAACTTGTCAAAATTGAACTAGGCCACCCAGGTGTCTGAAGATTAAATAAAATAAATAGATAAATAAACTTTGTTCCAAAAGTCCACTGTTTGGTTGGTACTTTTTGTATTGAAACCGCTTGTGACTCAGGAGTACATTGTTGTTTTATCAAAACTCCGTGAAAACTCGGTCTTCAAGAGAGTCTAGTTTGTTTGTTTGCTAAAAAATGTATTTTAAAAATCCGAACTCGACGATCCAAGATAGGTTGAAGGATAAATAAATGTATGAATATAATGGTAAAAAGGATAAAGTCTGATCAATGATTTCACTTTCAAGCATGAGACTTTATTTACATTACACCATAAATAGGTAATGAGATACTTAACATCAAGAACATATATGCCAATCAATAGGCGAAAGCGGTATAGATGTCTGCAATCTATTTAAAACTGTGCTTTAATGACACAAGTAAAACTAACTGGAGCGAATTCCCTATCTACAAAATTACATACAAATATATTTGATAAATATTCATGCTATGGTCCAGTTACAGGCAAAACGAACAATTGTTGTTAGTTGTAGTACATACAATAAGGCGATAGAATGAAGAATAAAGAGTTCTCAATATTCTGTTTGTATCCAATACCATCACAAAGTATGTATTTTCCCGAGCTTCTAAGCTAAATGAAGACATGGTCCTTAGAGTTTAAACTAAATGTATATATCCAATCCTTACATATATTGATACTACAAATTGGTTGGTATTCCTACAAAGTTAATAGGGCAGGTTGTTCATGCAGATTGATTTTCTTTTCTATGCTTACATTACAAAACACAATGTGCTAACTCTCTTTTTGCCATTAACATCGTCATTCAGTACACTGCAACAAGATCCTATACTCAAACACCAAAAATATAACAATATATCATTAAAGAATTATAGCATTCTTGAAAATACAATAAGGTCTAAACTGGATGATGTCCGTCCTTGCATCTTCATTGTCCCAAAGTTCTAAACGAACACAAAAATTATTCACTTTATCACGTTTTCTGTTCCTATTACAACAACAAATTATCTTTTAAAATGATTAATGAGTATTTAAACATAAAATTCCATTAGTAGGATCTAGGAGTCCAGTTCAGTACATGATGAATTTTGTCCAGGTATGTCGCTGCAGGTTGTTCTTATGTATCTAATGGAATGGAAAAGAAACAACTTCAACGGGATTGTATGTTGTTGAAAACTATAAGTTGTTTTTTTAAATTTTTTTTAACAAATTATATTCATCAAAGGCAACATTACATTATATACATGTATACATAAATACAAAGTTTACAAATTACAAAGAACATGTTTGTACATTCTGTTGTTTACAAGGTTGAAGTAAACAAATGATTTCTGATTTGAAATTACGGTAAAGATCCATTGATGTGTATTTATCATTGTTTCTGTTATTACACCAGTTCTTAAATATAACATTCTTTGCAATAGCTATTAATAAGTTGATTATTACGTATATTTCAGATGAGTTCAAGTAATTTGTTTTGTATCCCAGTACAAGTTCTCTCAGGTTTACCATTACAGTACATTTAAAACATTTACATATCAATTGACAAAACGGTTTTCCCAGAATTTTGTCAGTCTTTTACACCTTAAAAACAAATGCTCGTAGTCTTCGACACAATTATACATGTGCTCGACATATGGTAGTATTTCATGCAATATTTTATAATTAATTTGTGATATACGTGTTCCTATTGTGGGATTTGTTTGGTTCTGCCATATGTCTTTCCATTTCAATTCACACTCAAAAAGTCTTTCCCATTTCTTTTCTACATATGGTGACATGAATCTTTGTTGAACAAAATTTTGATACAAATCAGAGGTTTTACTACAGAGGACCAACTATAAGAGTGTTGGTCCATTTACCTCGAAGTTTATATCAACAGAACCTCTTTAACGAATTTCTACGAAAAATAGCTTCAACTATTTTTTTACTAATTTTATTAGATGTAGTACACTGGTATGTAGGACACTGGTCTTGTATTATGAATTGGAGGACCTTTATTCTTTATTGACCTAAAATGATTGTTTAGTCAATAAATAGTCTGTAAAAAAATTATATCAAAGGCCGCTACAAACTTAAGTAATGAATATAGTTACTTCCAAGATGGAGGTTTTGTTTTGGGTAGTGTAAATTTATGGTAAATTCAATCGTTTTGTTTCAAGCCAATGCATCTGAGGCCGCAGCCACATAACAGGGTGTCCAAAATCGTGTGCGAGAGTATTGTATAGAAATCCATTGGTGTAAAACCTGATTATATTACATCTTACAATCCCCTCCACAGTTTCAGTACATCCATGAAAACCCAAACCACTACCCGGAAATTTCTTGGCTATTTCGGGTATCAGTTTATGGAGTTAAGCAGACTGTCCCAGATATGTTTATACCCCTGACGGATATTTCTGTTCATAAGGCCGTATATAATCGGGTTCAGAGCGCCGTTCAGAGCCATGAGTACCTGACCAACAGTAAAAGCTTCTGATGGGACTCGGCTGGAAAATATGGCCATCATTATCAAGGGCACACAGCAGACTGTGTACACAACAAACAGTGTCATCATCATTCTGGTGATCTGCCTTTCGGCGGCATTGTTTGGAGAACTACTGCCCTGAACAACACGATTCTGTTCCTGGTATGTACCTACCCTATCTGACACAGCTGTTGCTAAGGCATCTTTGGTTGAACAAGCCGGCCCATTAGAGGTTTCTACTTGTTCTTTTCCATCACATAATGATGGATTTTCGTCATGTTCAGCACGCTCATGTTCACTTGTATATGCCTGATCGGTTCTTTTGCTCATCTCGTTCGTACCATTTGGGTCAGCTAGACCAGAATTTGGATCCACCATCGAAACAAGTTTTTTGGTAGAATTTGTCATTCTAGTGGATGAAGTTTCTGTGACAGAATCTCTTCCTTTTCTCCTCGGAGTGACGCGTGAAACCGATGGTTTTAAATTTTGTAAAGCATGAGCTCCTATATATACGTGCGTTACTCTTCTTCACATTGTACCGAATGAGCGCGTACGAGATGAGAGTGGCTATGAACGGGCCAAAGAAATTAAGAATAGCTGGGACCATCTTACCCCATAAATTTGTAGATGCTCCCATACCACACCGTTTCAACTTTGGATCCAATTTTACTTCTTCAACAATGTGAATAGGCAAAAATGAAACAAAGGGGATTAACCATGTAATCAGGAGCATAATGGCCAATGCACGTGTGGACTTCAGAAGTGTACTGTTAGTGCAGACTATAAAGTACCGCTGAAGAGCGATGCATGCCATGTGACAGCTTGATACCCCCCATAAAACTATAGTAATGTAAGCTTGGAGCCAGCACAGCGCCCCTAGCGGTTCCCATTGGGGATGCAGATATGTGTGGATCAACAGAGAGACGCTAAAGATAGAGGAGATGATGTCCGCACAGCTGAGGCTGACCAGAGGGACGTTGACCAGCTTCCTCAGGACTGGGCGTGTCCAGATGGCAAGGATGGTGAGCAGACAGCCAATCAGAGTTACTGCTATGATTACTGTAAGGCAACATGAAACATGAACATGAACACGTGAAATCTTCAAAGCTTTTAACAGTTTCTTAAAGTAGACATCAGAGGTATATAAAGATATTTGTAGCGATCTGTAGTCGGAGGTATGTGTTGGGTTAGAATACAAAATATGGCATTCAGGCAAAAGAAGTATATATAGCAGAGGAAAATGTTTCATTAAAATTATTAGTACAAATGTACGAAAACGGAGAATAAGATGTAAGAATAGGAAGAACCGAATAAGTGATGGAGCTCAAAATCTGTGTGAAAGCGACAAATTGTATGCTTACATCATGCATTTAAAAACAAATTGTTGTAAAGATTCTCTGCTCAATGTATTGACCTGAAGGGGTGTGGACAAATGCCGTATAAAACTGCCTGGAAATGTTGATAGGGCAGTGGTTTAATGGCAAATTGCAAGAACAATAGGGATAGTTAAAACAGAAACAGCCTTATGTTGTTTTTGTCCTTCGAATTTGATTTCTGAAAAAAAAAAGTTCGATAACAGCTTTTTGTTTGGAAACAATCAAGTATGTTTCATCTTCCAGATTGACTATTGTAAACTCTCAGTCCATCGGTCTTAATGTTTTGTAATGACATTAGACTGAGAAAGCCACAGAGAAATAGGCCAATCATCGCCCGTTTCACCTGCATATCTGACAGGGAGAAAGTTTGGAAAAACAAAACAAAGTTTAAAGGCAAGCGTATCTTCATTACGGATGATGTACCCTCTAATGTCCGGGAGCTCAGGAAACGTAAGCTTGTCCCTGCTCTAAAGCGAGCAAAAGCCGAGGGGAAAGGGCATCCATTGTAGGCGACAGGCTGGTGATAGAAGGGGAATCGCTTGTACACTGGAAGATACCACGGAGATGGTTGCGAGACAAACCAGAGGCGGAAAGCGGGAAAGCAAAAGAGACAGTAGGAGCGACAAAAAAAAGTCGAGACGATCGGGAAAGTGACTATGTGCAAAAGGAACCGGAGGGTGACACAGCCCCTGACTTGGACGACACAATACATGAACAGCAATGCGGGAAAGGACCAAAGCGGACCGTAAGACCGCGTCCCAGTCGGGGTAGAAGGCGTTAATTATTGTGAGTAGAAGTCAATGTAATGTTTTGTAACGACAGTCTTCTGTCCGGCACACCTACCTGTCGTGATTGTTCGTAGAACACATGTAATTTTTTCGACATCGTTCTAAGTACAGTTGTTTATTGCATATATTTTTTAAAGAAATTTACAGGCTGATTAAAGATATCCATTAAAACGCTAGGAAAGAAAAAGACTTTGTGTCATATCCACCGGGCCAGAACCTTTTTCGTTCTCTTTATCAATCTATTGTTTATCAACATTATTATCATCTTTGCTTGTACAATGATCTGGTTTACTTTTATCATATCATTTCTATCTAGTTTGGGTATTGAGTACACACACACTACAAAATGGTTAAATAGTGTTTTGATTTCCTATGTTGATTATTATTATCATTGATTTTGTTTATGTTATGATCTGGTTTGATATGTTAATATTGTTTTTGTTTGGTTTTGATATGGAGTACACACGTGCACATGCTACTAAATGGTTAATTAGTGCCTTGATGGCCCCTGCGACTGTTCGGAATGTCTTGTTTATGCACCTGGCCACGGAACACCGGCTCTGGGCATGGTATGTTAATTGCAACGGAATTGGGAATAGACGCAAAGAAATGCAGTTTTCACATGGCTGTTTAACGTTTGAAATCATTTGCCTACAAGAAACTCACTCTGAAGCTAACGATGAAAATACGTGGGCATCAGAATGGGAAGGCTCTATTGTTTTTTGTCATGGGAAAAGTAATAGCAGAGGGGTGTTGGTGTTGTTTAAGAAAGGCTTCAACTACACAATCAATGACAGAAAAGGAATGATGACGGTCGATGGATATTGCTTGATATAACGATTGATGAATTCAGGTTTTGTTTAGTTAATGTGTATGGTCCTAATACGGAAAATCCTAATGTTTTGCGAGAGTGGAGAAAGGTATACAAGATGTAGATATTTTGATAGAAAATCTTATAATACTTGGTGACTTCAACACTGTTCTAGATATCAAAATAGATCGAGCAGGACAGAGGGAGCATAATTATCACCACAAATCACGAGAGAAAGTTCTAGATATAATAAGTACATGGGACCTTTTAGATATTTGGTGATATAAAAACCTATATATAAAAGCCCGATACACATGGCGACGAAATGAACAGGCTATAGCTAGTAGAATAGATTATTTTCTCATCTCGTTTTCCATGCTCCCGAGGTTATCCCACGCAAAAATTGGAAGTAGACTAAGGTCAGATCATAACCTGGTATTACTATCAATTACTCTTTCCGAATACCAGAGGGGTCGTGGTTATTGGAAACTAAACACAACATTGCTATCTGACCCCAAGTATGTCAAAGACTTTATAAATGATTTTATTTTTTAAATATGACCTTAGTAACGCAACATTAGTAAGACACAATGATCTGGTTATCTTTTTTATCAATAGCCATTGCAATCTGATTTGGCTACCACCCGTCTTGAAATTGAATTTAAAGAAATATCATGATAGTTACAGGGGATTCTTCAATTAGCCATCTGGATGCGTTGTAACGGACAAAAGGAAAGATATTAAATAGACCGCAGAGGAATAAAAAGATAACAATAGAAACCTGATTACTTCCCAGGATGACGACGACGACGTACATCCAGCCACTTATCTCCATTGTGAAGAATCATTCCCTCTTCACGTTAATACGCCTGTTTAAGATCACAGTAGGAGATACAAATGACACTGCAATATGTTGAAAGTTAAAACTTGAAATATTGATATTTACTGCCATTTCATTAGAACATCTTCGTCATCATGTCATACTTGAATCGTTTGAACAAGCTACGTCAGGCATTTCTTCATTTTATGGGTACCATCCATAAATAGCTAGAACCAGCCTACATATAGAATGCAACACGGGGTATTCCGTATCGCCCGAGGTACCAGCCTGACCGCGCGTCGGATCGGCCGAAGGCCGGAGGGAGATCCGATCCGGGGGAGGGCTGGGACACCGTGTTGTATTTTGTTTATGTCATACCCACCCAAGAAAACACGCCTCTCAATGTGAAATGAGCGAAAACCAAAAAGAAAAAGAGAGATCAATTCCAACATCAATTCCAACGTCCGAATTCTGTATTCGAATTTTCAAAAGCGGTGCACGCGGCTAGGGCAAAATGCGTTCTAATCGTTCTATGGAAGCCACGGAAGCCCAGGCCGTACGCATAAAGAAGCCCGGGTCGTACTGTAAAGTGCGCCCGGTCCGGAACACCCGTATCGAACGTAATCGCGGCCCAGGTATGACATAAATATAGAATACACCGTTTTGTATTTTATTTATGTCATACCCACCAAAGAAAACACGCCTTTCAATGCAAAATGAGTAAAAATTTGGTGTCCCTAAACCAAAAAAATGCTACAACATCAATTCCAACGTCCGAATTTCGTAGTCGAATTTTCCAAAGCGGTGCAAGCGGTTAGGGCGAAACGCGTTCGAATCGTTCTATGGAACATTTGGAAGGCCCGGGCCGTACGCGTAAAGAACCCCTGGGCCGTATCGCTAGTTATCACACGGGCCGGAACACCCGTATCGAACGTAATCGCGGCCCAGATAGCACATAAAATACGATACAAGTAACCTTCTTCTGAAAGCAAACCTTGACTGCTGCAAGATCACAGTGGAAGATGCCCAGTGCCATTTGCAGGAACAGTTGGAAATGACAGAATATCAGAGACGAGTGGGGGCCGTTGTCTATATGCTATGGGGAGTTTTCATAGGCCATTGTACCAAATGTTAAGGGAGGACAAACACCATTGACGATACGAAGTAATTGGTAGCTCTCTTCCTGCGTACTGAATTTTGAGCATGAATGGACGTCAATTATTGAACAATTTCTTACTTCAAATTCCTGTTGCTAGTACGTGTTTTTGAAGCGGATATGACGCCAGTGCATACCTTCCCGTTGCTAGGATCTAGGAGCGTACGGCAAAGTACTAGGTAGGTAGTATCGGGCTACTAGAGGTCATTTGTTGACTATGTTTTGTTCAATTTTTCTCCCCAAAACAATTATTTTCCTTTTGAGGGGGACTTTCACCTGAGGTCACAGGGGGGTTCACGTTCTATGACCTTCTATCTGGGTCACAGGCAGGGAACAGGTGTTCTTATGGGAGTCACCCGAGGTCATCGGAACACAACTCAAGTTATTTTTGGATTTTTTTAGAAGTAGAGCCGTGTTCTATTGGGTCACCTGAGGTCATATGCGGGTGATTATTCATTTTGTTTAATGTATGGATTGGGATGAATAAATACCCGATTTTGACTCTATTTGTGACATTACGGCGACATAAAGAATGTGGAATGGAGCCTTCTGATTGGTCAACG
>NW_017804354.1:1523682-1531761 GCF_001625305.1 Branchiostoma belcheri
CATATTAGCTTACACGATAGCCTATCCAAACTGATGCAGTGAAGAGTGACACGATGTACTTTGCACATGCTGAATAGAACATAGAATATTTTGTTTCCATCTGGAGTCACCTGAGGTCACGGGGGGGGGGGGTTTCGATGTTTCTATGGCCTTCTATCTGGGTCACAGGCAGGGAACAGGTGTTTCTTTATGGGAGTCATTTGGAACACAACTCAAGTTATTTTTTTGGATTTTTTTTAGTAAGTAGAGCCGTGTTCTATTGGGTCACCTGAGGTCATATGCGGGTGATTATTCATTTTGTTTAATGTATGGATTGGGATGAATAAATACCCGATTTTGACTCTATTTGTGACATTACGGCGACATAAAGAATGTGGAATGGAGCCTTCTGATTGGTCAACGTCACCCGGCTATATGATAATTCACTATAAAAAATAAATGTTTCACAAATATCACTGAAAATCTCCGCTTTTTAAAAACATATTGTTATATCTGTGCATTATCATCTGGCAGAGGAACTGGAAAAGCTGTTGTAGATTCTATTGCTCCATCTCTGGTTTTAGAAATTTGTGAAAAGCTCCAAAAATAACTATAAAAAGTACTGTCGAGGGACTTTTTGGAAAATATTATATTTAGGGGCAAATCTACCAATAATCCGAAACAGAAATCCTTTTTTAATTCTAATTCACCATGATTAACAATATTTTATGGCACACATCTGTATATTCATTCAGACCCTTACCTTTTCAGGCCTATAAACCAGATATAAGCCACGGTTATGGTATCTGTAACAATAACCCCACTACTTTTGCTCGCTTGTATATATCCATAAGGACATGCCATTTAATATATACGTATTTTGTTCTGGTAAACGTTTTAGAAAAAAACATTGATGCATGTCAAACATTAAAAAATGACCAGAAGGTTCGGATTGGCTGTAGAAATATACAAATGACTGATGACATCACAAATGACAACATATACGTCACAAGTTGTCCAGAGTGACGCCTAAAGACATCATTTCAATAGGAACCCAATCAGAGTTTTTGTCACTTGTTTTTTTCATTTACCAGTTTTTAACGATCTTTATTATGTTCGTGTAATCAGTAGCCCATTGTGAACCAGGCATGACATTTTCGTTCTATGTGTGTCCGGCCCCAGCGAAGCTATTGAAAACAAATAGCCTGACAGATACAGATATTGAGTCACAATCAGATTCAAAAACGACCGAAAAGTAGTTTGTGGGTTTGACTAACACATTCTTGTGGTGTTTGTGTTTTGGCTATCATGAGTTGCCACGGTAGACTGGTCTATTTTGGTCTTTTTGTCTGCACTAGTACTTGAATATTGTTTGTCAGACAATCTTCACAATCGGATTCGTTTTGCATGTAATCACATAAAAACAACAGGGCTATTGTAGCCAGAAAGGTGTGACTTTGTGTTCTAACCATTTAATTAAAACTGGTAATTTGCGAAAGATAATTTACGAAGATAGCTAGTCTTCATCACTACTCACACAAACCATGAGCCGACGTACAGGTCCTTGTAGATACTGAGAGCTCCTACTCTCCAAGCAGAGGTTGGGGTTTGGGGTTATTTTGGCGTGTTTCTTTTTTGCACTGGATTGGGTGAAAAAGATTCCAGTGCAAAAAAAACGACAAAAAAGCCTAAAAACACGCCAAAAATAACCCTAAACCCACACCTCTGCTTGGAGAGTAGAGAACTCCAGATTTCCTCTGTCTTGGTCCGACTACATACTCGAGAGGAAGATGCGGATTTTGGCCGAGGAATATGCAGTGCAATAAAGTGGTGGGGTTCTTGATCCGCTGCCAGACTAAGTCGTCTGAGTGATCACAGACAGTCTTGGAAATCACAACAACCTAAAGCACCAGCATGTAAGGATTTGTGTTTCAGTGACGCCGCGCACGTGTAGGGTTTGTAAAACTTAAGAGGATTAGACTTTTTTATCTCTTATTAACGTATTTTAAGAGGGATCTTGAAGATTTACTGGTTTGTGAAATGGACGTATTGTGGGGTCGTGTGGCGTAGCGGCAGAGTGCTCGACTCAGAACCAAGAGGTCCCGGGTTCAAGCCCTGACATGTTACCAATATTTGTGCCCTTGGGAAAGGCACTTTACACGACTTTCCTCACTTCGCTCAGGTGAAAATGAGTATTGTATTGTCCCCTGTATTGGTGGTGGCATTAATATAAGTCGAAAAGACTTGAGTGTGCTGACACCACGTCTTGTAATTACATGTTGGAATATATTTTTAAGAAATGGGCGTAATCCCAGTGTAGTCACTCCTAGCAAGGGGTTTAACCGTCACGGTTGATTGTACGGACGCAGGGAAACGAAGGCTAGTTGCTGCAGTACCTTCAACCGTCACTGGGCGGCGCAAAATCAAGACCGTGGCTTGACGTGATGGATTGGATGGCCTCCTGAATGTCCAAATGATGTACGTTGTGTTCGTCAGCCGAATAGACTGCATTCAGCATTCAGTTATTGCTACAGGCGGTTACCATAGCGAAGAAACGTTGCACATGTCTGTGCCATGATCTTTTGTGGCCCGTGGGATTTTTCTGCAATAATATTTTTGACCGCTAAGCGTCACTTTTGAACAATGAAAATCTATTTCTTCCTGATTACTGAAATAATACAAATTGTGAATAAGCCATCTTTATTCCATTATTCACTCATGAGAGAGTGATTAAAACAGATTGGAACCGTGTTAAGTTTAAGACAATTTATTTCAAACAAGCGTTGCTCATCAGCAATCTTTGGCAAAATTTGTACATGCGTAAATACAAATGATGGGACCGATTGCCTCCAGAACATGGTGATCTACAGTGACTACAGACGTTACAGTGCCAACTTTCTATACACATCTGACTGAAAACTGGTCCAGACCACACCAATATTACAGCTTGGTTCTCACATTTGCCAAATTCATTTCTTTTAGATTCCCAAAATACAATCAATAATAATAATGATAATGATGATGATGACAATGATAATAATAATCGCAATCGATAATAATCAACAACTAATCAATGACAATTACAGTCAATAGTAATCAATGATAATCCATGATAACCAATAATGATACATGATAATCAATAATAATAAAGCATAATGAATACTAATCAATATTCATCAATAATAATATTTAATAATCGATAATCAATAATAATTAATGATAATGAATGACAATGATACTAAATGTCAATTAATGATAATCAATGACAAAGCAGTTGAAAAATGAGCCAAATATATGCCGTAAGTTATGCTGTCCTCAAGGTAGGTGGCAGCATAAAAATAAGTTATAAAAAGTTAAATGAGTATGCTGTCCCCACGTCTTGTGATTACAAATTGGAATTACAAAAATGAAAGCATGAAAATCCCTTAGAAAAAAACCTGCAACCCCGAGCGATTGTAGAAATATGAATCCTTGAGAAGCTTCATTTCCGTTACTCTCCAAGCAGAGGTTTGGACGTTGGCGTATTTTTGGCAGTTTTTGCTTTTTAATCGGGCTTTCCTTTTGGTCTCGTGTCTTCTTCGTGCCAGAAAAAAAAAGATACCAATACAAAAAAAAAGCCCGATAAAAAAGAAACGCCAAAAATAAGCCAAAGCCAAAACTTCTGCTTGGATTGTACATTTCCGTCTCTTACTTTCGGTGAAACTCGCATATGAAGGGTAGCTTGAGGGAGCATGAGGCGTCGTTCCAATGGTGAGGTTGTCCTGCGGCTCGCCAATAAACAGCGCAATCTTCGCCGCTTTCACCGTAGTCATCCGGCTGGTTTGTGCCCCACAATTTAAAGTAACCAAGCGGAGTGCCGTCCACCCACTCGAAGTGCCCTTCTTTGAGCTGATCGTGCAGACCAAACCAGACGTCGACGAGGCGAAACCTGGGGTCGGGGAGCATCCTGGCTATATATTGGTTGGTGTCGGGGTCTCGGGGCATGGCGAGGGTACCGCCCTCTCGGCAACAGATCTCGGCCGCTGTGTGGAAGTCTTTGCTGACGTTGAATGCTTTGTAGCATGTTTTAAAAGACTTGGAATAACACGGTGGAGCTGGAAAAGTACGAAGAAGTGATATTGAAACGTCGCCGTTCTTTGCAATTCACGAGAAACATACGATTTTCTTTTTTTTTTGTATTTGTATTTGACTAACAAGGCTTCTCTATGGGCCATACACATGCCATTACAGAAATTGGAACAATATATTTGTGATTTCCGACAAGCCCAATTTCGTACAAATTTACTTTGAATTGCTTTTTTAATAAATGGCTGTCGACAATACCAACCTTTCGTTGACGCTTGGCATCCAATCCACTTGGGTACATTTTGTCCAGTTATGCCAGGAGGGCCAGCCGGCCCCATAGGTCCCTTCTCTGGACCAGGACGCCCGGTAGAACCAGACATCGGAATGCTTGAAAAACCGGTAACCTCACCCCTAAGAAAGGAAACATACAACCTTAGCGACTAATATCGTGTGTTAAAATGAATGCATTACTTCATTCCCGTTCCTCTCCAAGTAGAGGAAAAAAAAATACAAAAAGGAAAGCCCGATTAAAGCCAAAAATAAGCCCAAGCCAAAACTTCTGCTTGGATGGTAAATTTCCGTCACTTACTTTTGGTGAAACTCGCATATGAAGGGTAGCTTGCGGGAGCATGGGGTGTCGTTCCAATTGGTAGGTGGTCCGCCGGTGCGCCAATAAACAACGCAATCTTCGCTGTTTTCATAGTTATCTGGCTGATCTGGAGCCCATTTCTTAAAGGCACTAAGCGGAGTGCCGTCCACCCACTCAAAGTGCCCTTCTTTGTGCTGATCGTGCAGACCAAACCAGACGTCGACGTGGACAAACCTGGGGCCGGGGAGCATGGCGGCTATACGCATGTTGGCGTCGCTGTCTCGTGGCATGGCAAGGGTACCGCCTTCTCGGCAACACATCTTGGCCGCTGTTTTGAAGTATACGCGTGCGGCGTACGCTTTGTAGCAGGTGGTTTGAGAAAACGAAGAACGACATGGTGGAACTGGAAAAGTACAAAATAGAAGTGATATTGAAACGACACCGACCGCTATTTGCAATTCACGAGAAAACATATAAGTTTTATTTTTTGCATTGTATGGTACATGTCATGATATTTGACTAAAACGGCTTCTCTGAGAGCCATACAAATGCCATTAAAGAAATTGGAACAATGTATTTCGGATTTCCAACAAGCCCAATTTCGTACAAATTTACATTTTATTGCCTCTCTAATAAGTGACTAAGAATAATACCAACCTTTCTTTGATGCTTGACATCCAATCCCCTTGGGCCCGTTTTGTCCAGTTTTGCCAGGCCCCATGGGGCCCATATATCCTGGGGGCCTTTGCGGCCCAGAAGGCCCAGGTCTACCGGCCGACCCCATGGGACCCTTTTCTCCAGGAGGGCCGATAGGGCCAGCCTTACCAGCCTTTCCCTCAGGACCAGGCGGCCCCATGGGCCCCTTCTTTCCTGGGAGCCCGGGCGGCCCAAGATGCCCGATAGAGCCAGGCTTACCAGCCTTTCCCTCAGGACCAGCCGGCCCCATGGGTCCCCTGTCTCCCGGGGGCCCGGGCGGCTCAGGAGGGCCAGCAGCCACGGCGACTCCTGTGGTCACCTTTCCATATGACCCAGGTGGAGTCGGTAACTTCAAAAGGCCATTTTCTGCCAAAGAGTTGTTTGGCCCAGGGAGCACACACATTTCTGCAGGATAGATATGATGCTTTCATTACTTAAACAGCCTATGCAAAGCTAAAAAAAATCGATACTGGAAGAATAATGTCTAACATTAATCATTACCAGATACAGAAAATGATAAATCGTGTTCTTGTGACGAACAGCAAAGTCTTCTGGTGGACATTTGATACTCTAGCACAACAAGAAATCCAATCCTTTAAGCACAGATGAAAGCGTGCATAAATTTTCACTGAAGTGAAGAAAATAGATCATGCTGTAAAGTGTTCTTAAAGATAGAATTACGTGCAGTTTCTATGCACCTGACACTCATACCGTTTACAGTAACTATTGACTAACGACGACTACCGTTATCTAGTAACTACTAAGCTAGGAGGTTATCTCCAACTCCAACAATTTCCAAGACTGTCTGTGATCACTCTGTGATCAATCAAGAACCCCACCACTTTATTGCACTGCATATTCCTTGGCCAAAATCCGCATCTTCCTCTTGAGTATGTAGTCGGACCAAGACAGAGGAAATCTGGAGTTCTCTACTCTCCAAGCAGAGATGTGGGTCTTGGGTTTTTTTTGGCGTGTTTTTAGGCTTTTTTATCGTTTTTTTTTGCATTGGATTTTTTTTCGACATTTATCAGTACATGTAACTGTTGCGCCGTTAGAATCCTTAGTAAGGAACTAAGTACTGATAATGGTTGACCTCCCAGGAGGTGGGGATAACTTCCTAGCTAAGTAGTTACTGAATACCGGTGGTCAACGTTAGTCAATAGTTACTGTAAACGGTATGTGTATCGACTGTTCAATTGTATCATGCCAACAAACTTACGTTTCAGCTCGGTTATTCGCAGCTCAGTCATCCTGTTCCGTGCAGCAAGCTTGCTCACGTCCCCAGAAAGAGTGTTCACTTTAACTGCATCAAGAGAGAAAGAAGATAAACAATTGATGACGTCATATGTAGATCACGTGCCCTACGTGACTGGTCATTAGACCCGGAAGATGGCTAGAGCATTTACCTCTGGGAAGATTTTTCAAGCTGATTTTAAAATTTATAGAATTTTTAAAATACATTTGACTACATGTAGGACTATCAGAAGTAATTGCATGGCTGGATGATTCAATGAAAGAATGATCAGATAAGTAATATCTACTGTCAACATAATCCTTGTGGGAAGAATTTTCAACCTTTTTTAAGAATTTCAATAGCACTGTCCAAAACTAGAAACGTAATGAATGAATGAATGGATAAATAAGTGAATGAAGATGAATATATAATGAATGAAAATGAATGAATTATTATCAGATGACACAAGGATGTCAGACGATTGCAATCCTAACTAATTCTTTTGCCAGACAAACATCACATCTTTTGTAACTCCACATTGTCAAATGAACATGTAATGACTCCATGGATTGCAGATATTGCAAAGAACAAAACAATTAAGATGAAAGTGAACCTTTAACCTTTTTGACGTGTTTATTGTTTGGATATTAGCATAGTAATAACCAAATTCTAATGATTAGGCGGCGGGACTTGTTTGAAGTGTTGAAACGTGACGTGCTTTGCAGTAATACTGCGAAATCGGCACAGTGTAAGCATTCTTCTTTTTATCTTGCCTGACGTTCTGTTCATCGTCGATGGGCTCGTCCGTGTGCGGCCAGCCCAGCTTTACTCTTGCAAAGTTTTTCTCAGGTTGTGCAGGTAAAAGCAGATGTTACACAAGGATCGTGTTTTTTCTGCCTTCTCGTGGTCTCATTTTGGACCAGGTCTTTTTCCAGTTTCTTGGAGCCTTGGCGGAGTGCGTACCGCCATGCAGTGCGGTTCTGGGCAAGGTGCTCCCAGTTGGCACCAATGTGGAAGAGCTACACATTACAGAAAAGACCAACCTGCAAATAATGGAAACAGCAGAGCCATGGCCACAGCGAGGAAGAGACCCGTGCCTTTCAGGACCTTCTTGCCCCTGTCGAGCCATTTCGTCTTGCTGTTGGCGTCTGCTCCATAGTCTAGTAGTAGAAGAAAAAGAAAATTATGTATAACGTAATCGTAGATATAACATTGGGCGGTATAAACATCATGGCGTTTTACTGATAGCTGGTGTCATGTATCCTTAACCCTCAAATACCCGAACTCTTTTTGTGACGTTAATGCGCGAACGGGGTCCAAATGGACCCCATTTGGTTTCTTTCAAATTTATATTCCTTTTTGCATGCATCCTTTCAGTGACCTTTGCACATATATTGGTTAAACATATTAGGACGCTTATTTTGGCATGATTAAGTGTTTAAAAATTACATCTCATTATCATAATCTATGCAAAAATAGGATGAGGCCTGCAGGCATGAACATGGGGTTGACCTTT
>NW_017804354.1:1531781-1544472 GCF_001625305.1 Branchiostoma belcheri
GGGGGGGGCTCTTTTGACCCCCCTTTAAGAACTCGCGAACGGTATGTCGTATGACCACCAAATTTTCAGAGAATGGTGTACTAGTGAAAATTTATCATATCTACAATTTTTATGTCGTTATGACGTAATATGACGTCATTATGACGTCATTAATGTGATTTTATTGGCCAAAACCGTCTAAATAGGTTTTTCCCTGAAAACTAAATGGTTTTCAACATAACTGTACCAAAAGTGTTTATGACAGAATATTATGGTGTACTAAGTCTTATGTTGCCCATAGCAACACCGGTGACGTCATAAAATGACGTCATGCATATTTAAGATATTTGCCATCTTGGATCATCAATCTTGAATTTTCAAAAATAGTTTTTTTTTTCATGATAAAGCCTAAAATACATCGTAAACATACTAAAGACCTTCATTTAAACCTTTTTTGGAAAAAGAAATGGAAGTATTGATGAAAATTTTAATGAAAATAACCTGTATATACCTGTTCTAATGATATGGTCCGCCATCTTGGATTTGGCCAATGACGTCATCAAATTAGCATAAATTATGCATATGTAATGATAAAATTTACATTTAATTATATGGGATGTTATTAATATTAGAAACCATTAGTAACTTGACATAAAACCCATAAAATTCTATTGTTGAAACAAAAAGTACTAAATTTAGCAAAAAATGCCTGTCAGAAACCCGTTGCCATGGCAACACAAAAAACTATTATCTTATTCCAATGATAGAGAATTGTTGCCAACAATATTCTAGGAAAAGTCACTAAGTTTTGCCGTTCTACGGCTAGTCGTTCAGACGCTAGGTGACATCGAAGTTGCCGCGGGCACTTTTAGCCCCCCCCCCGGTCTAGGTAGGGTTAAGCACAGTTGAAAGCATGCGTAAATTTTCACTAAAGTGAAGAAAATAGATCATTAGTCATTAAGTATGCTGTAAAGTGTTCTTAAATATAGAATTACGTGCAGTTTCTATGCACCTGACACTCATACCGTTTACAGTAACCATTGACTAACGACGACTACCGTTATTTAGTAACTACTAAGCTAGGAGGTTATCCCCAACTCCTAGGAGGTTGACAGTCATCCGTAACTCAGTTCCTTATTTTAACGGTGGGACAGTACTGTTGCGCCGTTAGAATCCTTAGTAAGGAACTAAGTTCCTGATAACGGTTGACCTCCCAGGAGGTGGGGATAACTTCCTAGCTAAGTAGTTACTGAATACCGGTGGTCACCGTTAGTCAATAGTTACTGTAAACGGTATGTGTATCGACTGTTCAATGGTATCAAACTTACGTTTCATCTCGGTTATTCGCAGCTCAGTCATCCTGTTCCGTGCAGCAAGCTTGCTCACGTCCCCAGAAAGAGTGTTCACTTTAACTGCATCAAGAGAGAAAGAAGATAAACAATTGATGACGTCACATGTAGATCACGTGCCCTACGTGACTGGTCATTAGACCCGGAAGATGGCTAGAGCATTGACCTCTGGGAAGATTTTTCAAGCTGATTTTAAAATTTATAGAATTTTTAAAATACATTTGACTACATGTAGTACTATCAGAAGTAATTGCATGGCTGGATGATTCAATGAAAGAATGATCAGATAAGTAATATCTACTGTCAACATAATCCTTGTGGGAAGAATTTTCAACCTTTTTTTAAGAATTTCAATACCACTGTCCAAAACTAGAAACGTAATGAATGAATGAATGGATAAATAAGTGAATGAAGATGAATATAAAATGAATGAAAATGAATGAATTATTATCAGATGACACAAGGATGTCAGACGATTGCAATCCTTACTAATTCTTTCGCCTGACAAACATCACATCTTTTGTAACTCCACATTGTCAAATGAACATGTAATGACTCCATGGATTGCAGATATTGCAAAGAACAAAACAATTAAGATGAAAGTGAACCTTTAACTTTTTGTGACGTGTTTATTGTTTGGATATTAGCATAGTAATAACCAAATTCTAATGATTAGGCGGCGGGACTTGTTTGAAGTGTTGAAACGTGACGTGCTTTGCAGTAATACTGCGAAATCGGCACAGTGTAAGCATTCTTCTTTTTATCTTGCCTGACGTTCTGTTCATCGTCGATGGGCTCGTCCGTGTGCGGCCAGCCCAGCTTTACTCTTGCAAAGTTTTTCTCAGGTTGTGCAGGTAAAAGCAGATGTTACACAAGGATCGTGTTTTTTCTGCCTTCTCGTGGTCTCATTTTGGACCAGGTCTTTTTCCAGTTTCTTGGAGCCTTGGCGGAGTGCGTACCGCCATGCAGTGCGGTTCTGGGCAAGGTGCTCCCAGTTGGCACCAATGTGGAAGAGCTACACATTACAGAAAAGACCAACCTGCAAATAATGGAAACAGCAGAGCCATGGCCACAGCGAGGAAGAGACCCGTGCCTTTCAGGACCTTCTTACCCCTGTCGAGCCATTTCGTCTTGTTGTTGGCGTCTGCTCCATAGTCTAGTAGTAGAAGAAAAAGAAAATTATGTATAACGTAATCATAGATATAACATTGGGCGGTATAAACATCATGGCGTTTTACTGATAGCTGGTGTCATGTATCCTTAACCCTCAAATACCCGAACTCTTTTTGTGACGTTAATGCGCGAACGGGGTCCAAATGGACCCCATTTGGTTTCTTTCAAATTTATATTCCTTTTTGCATCCTTTCAGTGACCTTTGCACATATATTGGTTAAACATATTAGGACGCTTATTTTGGCATGATTAAGTGTTTAAAAATTACATCTCATTATCATAATCTATGCAAAAATAGGATGAGGCCTGCAGGCATGAACATGGGGTTGACCTTTGACCTCATATGATTGTAAAATTGTCAAACCTCTGAAAACCTGATGAAATAATTCCTGAGGTGGAGGTTACTTGGCAAACTTCATAATATTAAAGCAATAATGCTTCCTTGAAGACATATTGAGGACATCCGAATAATTTCGTGTGTAGGAAAGTGCAAATACATGGCTGGGGTCCGTTTGGACCCCAGACGGTCTTACATCAGACTTCCGTTGTTTTTTGTTTTTTTTACGAATTTGTGCCGATCTCAAAAAAAAATTAGGAGATCTTGTAGAAGAGGTTAACTGACAAGGTCACGGGAGGAATTTTTTTAGAATAGAAAAAATTCAAATAGCACATAAAAATATACGTCTGCCGTCCACCCCGTTCGGGTGTTTGAGGGAGACCTGCTCTTAGGAACCTCTCTTAAGGCTACAATAGACTATCCTAAAATGCTATTAGTGTTTTTTAAGTTTATCAATATATGCTAAGAATCAACGTCTTTAATTATGGAAGCTGTTAAATCATTCCTTACGATATCAACAACCTGGAAGGAGTCATAGTAATCCATCCTTAAAAATGACCAAAAAAATCTTTTTTTACCTGCTCTCGAGACGTACATCGCGTTTGGTATGTTCGCGGCGGCGTCCGCAAGTGACCTCCAATTAGTCTGGCCTTGCTGCTGGGGTGTGGCGCCTGGAGGGAGGAAACGTAGAAAATAAGCATTACTATACGGTGTATTCCACGCAAATACAACACTGTGTAGTGTGTATTCATCAACAAATCCATCAGCCATTATTTCCTTTGCCACACATTGAACTAACAAAGATATAGCCATAGTCCTAGCCGATTCAACACTGTTTGTTTCTGTTGTTTGTTTGTTTGTTTATTCGATCTCCATTAGATTTACATAAAATCTATTCTTCCTGGAGTCGCAAAATTACAATGAAATAAATGTACAGAACAGAACAAAACAATGTACATGAAAGTAAAACCAACATAACAAAAGGTGTGAGTCTTAATCAAAAAAATAACATAACGCACACAACATTAACTGAAAACTGAACTTAAGTGAACGGGAAGAGGTCAGAGGTCATGGATGATTAATGTAACAAAAACGTTACAAAAAGAGGTTGCAAAACTGCAAACCATAAACAGTAGTAAATCAACAAGTGGGTGCAGAACTGCAAATCATAATAACGATAAGTAAATAACAACTGTGATCTGGTGTACTGCACCTTTCTTTTTTGATAGAATATAGGCTTACAAAATAAACAAATTTGGCGGCTTGTGGTAAGAAACGTAACAAAATCAATGACGTATGCATTCCTATGATATACGAATGGCTACAAAATAATAATACATGCATTAAATGAAGTATTTGAACCTTCAAATGTACCATCAGACAAATCTTTAGCTTCGGACGCTGAAATTGATATTATGAAAATTTTGCTTTACTTGAGGACAGCGAATTCTCTAAACGTCTGGAAATTTGCATTAAAATGTGTTTACCAAGTTAGGCCACACCAAGTAAATTTTATGGATGACGTCCGCGCGCGCATTGATTTTGGCCTGTTCCTAGAAAAAAAACAAGAAATTCCACTTCCTGTAACTATGACCAAAGAGTCACGACAGTGCCGCAAATCGTCAGATTGATGTGAAACCCGTAACGCCGAAAGCCTGTGCCTGGTTAAAAAATGGGAAAAAAATGGCACTGAAAAAATCCTGTCAATAGCTCCAAAACAGTGCCGTTTTTGGAACTATTAACAGACAGGACGGTCCTGTCAGCAGTGCAATACTTCTTATCTAGGCATCTTGTTTTTAGGGCCCTTCTTGTTTTTTTTTCGCCCTCTCGCATTAGATTTAGGGTCTCCAAAGGACGTCATCCATAAAATTTACTTGGTGTGGCCTTATAGTCAAATTTAATCCCCCTGGTCGAAAAAACCTGCCATTTTGATCTTTGTCAAAGCAAACCAACCAAAATATCGTAAGTCGCCTGGCTTCTGTGATCTACTATTAAGCATCACTACCTTCACTGCAATTTTCGGCTAATTGTAGAAAATACACCCTTTGAAAGCAAGCGAACTGACCATGGCATAGCCGGAATGGCCCTCCTCCCTCGCAAAATGCCATACACGTAGCGACGACTATAGAAATAACTGCTCACCAGAAAAGGATAGAAAATGAAGACTTGGACAAATTAAGAGAAAACCTGTTACCTCCGGTGTCACCAGTCTGGGACGGCTGCTGCCCTCCCGACATGATGCCAGTTGTCTGGTTTCTGTACAGCAAAAACACGTCCTGCACCAGGCACGGAGTTTGTCGACTGACTAGCGAAGCCCTGACTGGCTCCCACGCAGTAATCATGAACAGCTTTTCGTAACGAAATTAAGAAAAATAACGGATAAAAGCAAAACAGATTTCATAAACAACAGTAGACCAGCAACCAAGCAATACATGTGCATATCTTCACTAACTAGTCTACGAAACTGGACATCAAAAGGATGAAAGAAAGCAACACTGCGTAAACAGTAATCACGGTACTTCTCAAACTCGATATACATGATTTGAACACGTCATCATTTTGGTCGCCAGCGCTACGTATTAAAGGTATGGAAAACAGTATACAAATGCAATCATTTTTTTCTTTATAGTAAAATGATTAGCTTACCACCCACGCATGATTTAAATCAACAAGATTGAAAAACATGAAAGAAGCCAATACATGATAAAGAACAAAAAGGGCCCTTTGATAAGAATACTTTCGTTAAAGCGCTTAATCGTCTCAAAAGCTTAATGTTCAAAGCATCCTAGCGAAAAGAGTATACACATGCAATCATAGTCTTTTAGAAGTACAAACTACAAACTTATTGCATGCTGATATCTGCAGTTGTATTGAGAAAAAAAGTTAACATGAAAACTACAATTTGAATTAAAACTTTAATTCGTCCCTTTTTAACAACAAAAACTCGACTATGTTTCAGGTCACCTGTGAGCATTCGAACCCAGCACTCAGCGAGTTACATCACTTTTTCTCTTCATTATCTTATGAATCTTTTCCTGTAACTTTATATTGCCTCTATAGCTGGGATTACTTAGATGCTTCTGAACGTATTTTCCAAGAATTGGACTTAGACATCAAATACAACTGTTAAATGGGTCGGAACATTAGATCATAAAGTTAAGCTCTTTGTCACAAATGTAACCTTTTATTTTGTCATTCTGATATTAAAATATTAAATGTTGTATTTGTCTCAGACTGTAGCAATCCTAGCATACATTGCTGTCAACAAAAACACAAAGTAAAACATACGCTTACTAGTACAAAGCTGTATCTTCCACGACTGTATCATTATATCACTGAAATGATACATGATTGCTAGTATGTTCCTTGACTGATGCATTATACACGGTTAGCGTTCATCAATCCTTTTCTACACTCTCAATGAATTCCAATAGCAAATTAGCAAAGTACGTACTGACATAGGGAAGAAATCTACATCGTACATTACACACATAACAATACTTTTAGAAATACCTAAATGCCAGGTATTCCACCAATTATTAGAAAAGCATGTTCTCATCCCATACTACGTGGTCTTATGTGAGATAAATTAGTCTCAACATATCATGAATACTACGAGTTTATTAAAATTGTTAAAGTACGTCTATTGTTGTTAATTGCCTGATGATGACAGGTTCATCATCCATGGATCAATCTTTGTATGCATCATGAGAGTCTAAGATTAAGAGTCTAACCGAACAAACCGAAGATACCATGAAGTAACCACTTTCCTGAGTCCCTTCATTGACCACATCTGCCTGTTGACGTGTTTTAAAGAGGACGGTCCGGGAGCCCTTCAGCAGTGGCGGTCAGAAGTTGGCCTGCCGCCTAGGTTTGTTCTGTGGGAGAATGAATGGGATTGCCGTCATTTCAACACCATGTTCAAACAAACACACGGACAACAGACAAGTGCCTTTCCCAAAGAAACAGGATCGGTGGCATGACAGGATTCGAACCCGGGACCTCTTGGTTAAAATGCTAACACTCTACCGTTACGCCACACGACGACCCCACGAAATGTTTCAATGTTGCTAATGAGTGTTACGTTCAGGTAAAACGTACCTGGGATGACTTGGCACATGAAGGGAAGCCTGCGATTGCAATGCAGGTCGTTCCAGAAGTACTCTGCTCTGTCGGGGAAGTGAACAAACTGGACGCAATCTTCGTGACCTCTGTCATCCGGCTGCCCGGAACCCCACAAGGTGAAGGTCCCAAGAGGAGTGCCGTCTATCCACTCGAAGAACCCCTCCAGGCGCTGGTCGTGCAACCCGATCCAGTAGTTGTAACACTGGCCTCCGCTGAAAAGAAGGTTGGCCAGGGCATTTCGGGGCATGGCGAGGGTGCCGCCGTTTCGATGACAGGTCTCGGCCGCTTCGGTGAAGGTCAAAGGAGTGTGGAACACCTTGTAGCAGATTCCGTTCCCATCCCAGAAGCCTTCGGGGCAAAACACTGAACATACGGAGTTCAACATCATAAGTTTCTGATACCAGCCCATAAAAGGACAAGGAAGGGTCATGCCTTCAAATACATGCAAACTTATCAACCAAGAATTGAGGTGTTCAAAAAGTTGTATTTTCCAAGCACCATCGTTAATGTGCAAAGAGGTCGTCCGGGGTAACATAGCTATAGCTAACCTTCAATGCGCTTGCACGGCGCGGCAAGACCAGGCGGCCCAATGGGACCAGGTGGTCCAGGAGGCCCGGTAGACACAGGGCCAGGCGGGCCCCTGGGCCCTCTTTCTCCTGGTGGCCCCGGAGGCCCGGCAGCCGCAACGGGCCCTACCAAATGGGTATTTGAAATAAACGTTGTAAGTTGTAACTAGAGTGAATTGTCATAAATCGTTCGATAAATAATATAAAATTAAGAATTTTAACTCTGTGATACTTAGTAGGACCGTCTGACACACTACTTACGTTCCACTTTGGCCAGTCGTACTGAAATATTGTTCATCTCCCCAGAAAGGATGCTCACATTAACTGTTTAAAAAAAGAGAAAAAAAAGGAATGTCGAGCTTGCTACTTTCTATACCAATACTTAAAAAAGTGTCTCCGATATGGGTATAACCTTACAGTTTTCAAGTCTAAGGTCAACAAACATCTGTCATCACTGGCTGTACAGTAACCCAAAGCATTTGAGTGGCTCTCATGAGCCTTGTTTTGTGGTGAACCATAGAGTAAATTTAAGAAGATAAAGCAAGAATTTTGAGCTGGCTGCACTGCCTAAACCTCTGCTTGGAGAGTACATCAGCCACAATGATGCTTTGCCAAACGGGTACTGCCTACTACCACCGTAGGATCTGCTTGGAGATTACCTTTCCCCTTCTATATACCACGATAAGAAATGAATTTACTACAGCATGCGTATACGTGATTGTAAAAAAAAAAAACTCACCTGCCACGAACGGAAGTACAATAGCCATGACCGCGAAAACCAGTCCACCGACGGTCAACCAGAACTTCTTGCACCGGTGGGACCACTTGGTCTTGTTGTAAGCGCACGTGGTTGCTATTTAATTGGCCAAACAAAAATTATCATAAAAATATTAAATTTCTTTTATTCGTTTTACATGAGCCAATGTTTGGTGACCATCTGTCATCTTCATTAGGGCTATAATGACTGGTTTACTGTGCACTGAAGCTAGGTCAAAAATGATCATTGCAAACACAAACTAGTGCATGGCGTGTGCATAAAACATACATAAAAAACGAAGTCGGACATTTTGCACCATCTGTATATCTACCACTGAAAACAATCATAATCATTACATTCCATATATGAGGTTCGTCGATGAAGGTAAGACATACAGGTAATAAGATACGCCAAAAAGCAGCTACTTAACCAACTGGAAAATGAGTTTGGAAGCAGTCAGACGTTTCAGCTGAGTGACTGGTTTTTGGGGTATACATGAGGTTTTACTGCAGTAAGATTAAAAGCCACTAGCTGTCCAGCGTCGCATGTTTGCTGACACCGATTAACATACCAAATGCCATGCAAATTATATCTCTAGGAGGTGCCTGCGCCGAATTTTCAGAATATTTACAACTCAATCTATACTATAATACTATACTATAATGTCACCTTTATGGCGTCGCTAAAAATAACACAAACATAATGTAGTCAATGACAATCACGCAATATATATCTCTGATTTGATATCTTGATACGATTTAAGACAAAATATAAAATATTCTCATAGTGTTGCGGCGGCACATAAGCAACATGTGTGTAGACTGAAAATGATGTAAACTGTATTCTTGAGATATATTTTGTCTGGCCCTTTATATAATACCTCTTCCCTCATGACCTAAATGAAAAAGTGGCATGCAGGCCAAATTGAGCTTCTCATGAATAGACAAACAGGCATATGACGGAAACTGTCAAAACAACGTAAGTAATCCAAGAAACGCAAGTGTTTCCATATTTCGGATATTTGAATGAACTTTTTTGTTTCCAGCAATATTTGCTCAAGCTGAAACATTTTTGGTCACCCGCCAATAACCCTTTGAAAAAAACCTATATGGCATCTAGACAAGTAAAGAAACCATGAATATATAAATGACCAACATTGCATGAATAAATAAATGAACAAAAACGGAGCATTATTGAGTAGCATTTAAAAAAAGCATTTAACACAAATGAGCTGAAGATATAAAAAAAGATACAGGGAAGGTAACTGTTTATAGAAAGTGTTTTACCTGTGCTGGAGACATACATCGGGTTTGGTATTTTTGCGGCTGCGTCAGCAGATGCTCTCCAATAATGATCAGTCTCGTCTTGCTCCGTAGATGTGTCACCTGGGGCTAAATTACAAGATAAAAAATCAGACCGTCGCAATTCGCCTGTTATTAAAGTAAGCTCAAGTATTGAAGGCTTTAAACTTGCAATGACATGATTTTCAGTAAATCACAAAGACACAGACATGAAACAGAAAAAAATATCATATCAAACAACATTGTGATCGCACATGATTTGTAGAGCTTACTAGTAATATAACAGGACCCAAATAGCGGGGCCTCCATTAGATTCTTTCTGAAAAGTGCAGTTCATTATTGAGAAAAAAATACGCCTGATGTTGGCAAACTAAGAGACTAAAAAGAATTTTACCTGCTCCAAAGATGTGCGGCATCGTGTTGACCAGATACACCCGGCGGCGGCGGCGGCGAAAAGAATGCCAATTAGTCTGGTCTTGCTGGTAACTTCCGTGACGAAAGTAGTCCAGGAAAATGTTTATCCAAGAGACACAAACTAGATGTGCAGACTAGGTCACTCTGCTGACGTCAATCACGCTGATTGACTGGACTGCACGTGAGGGTTTCCATATTTGGTTCGACTTCGAGAGAGTTAGATCGAGAATTCGAGCGTTGAGAGTTCGACCGAACGAACGAATGCTCTGCACGGTGAGCTTTAGAAATAGTCGAGGTTTTGTTGTTAAAAAGAGACGAATAAAAGTTTTAGCTCTTCCGGTAGTTTTTATGTTGACTTTTTTTCTCATAATAAGTTTGTAATTTGTACTTCTAAAAGACTATGATTGCATTTGTATACCATTTTCGCTAGGATGCTTTGAACGTTAAGCTTTTAATTTAAGCACGAACGTAAATGGAAATATACACATTTTGTTGTCAAGGTTTATTTCGAGGAAGCATTTTGGCAACTACTACAAAGAAACGTTGGAAGCTAAGCAGTGCAGCTCAAATAACGTTCCTAAAATACGTATAAAGCATATTCCATTTCATAAGTACATTATGAAAATATACTAGTATGCACCTGGACCTTGAGTGGTTATATTGAGGTTTATTCAGATACATCAAATAAAACCTCACGAAATTGTCATTTGCAGTGTTTTTAAGCATAAAAACAGTGTCAAGTACAAAGGTAGCACACGTTCATAAGCTCCACGCCTGCATACATACATATCATTCGATGTTCTATGATCACATCACATACCTAAACTCGGGTACTACTAGAAAATACATTGAAACCTCGTATTCAAATGCGTCTAATAACTGTACGTTACAATAATCACATGGATAGGGTGTTTTTACCATGTCAAATTTTTGAATATTTGTTTCAAGTTAAAACACAAAAATTCTCACCTAGAGCTTTCGACCATTCACTCTGGTCTTCCTCAGTAGACTGACCCAGTTAAGCTTGTCACGTGGCTCCTTTGAAGTGTGACGTCGTTTTGAATATTATGTAATGTTTATTGTTTAATGAACCCTACTATAACCCTTCACTTTATAACTTCACTGCTATTACATCAAGGTATCAAAATTTACGATGTTATCACATCTTTGTGCACTTATTTTAGATATTAAGCTGGCTGACATCTCCAAATATGACCTGAAACGGCCCATTTTACGTGAGCCTCGACTGTTGTATCACTACCTTTGACGGAGCATATTCAGTTGCCGACAGAAAATAGTACCATGCTTTCTACATTTAATAATATTGTGGACTAAGATTTATTGTTTTTTAATCTACCAACAATTTACACCTCCATGCGGAGCGTCCGAATGTCAAAGTTCTATTTTTGTCTGTCCTTATGCCTTGAATTACCGCACGGTGTTACTGCGGATGGATATACGGCTGGATAAGGTCTGTCGTCTGTGGAATTTCGCGCCAGTGCAGCTGTGAGTGTTGGGGTGTTCTGTGGTGTGCGCGCAGGCATGCCTCTTCGTTTGTTTCTTTTTCCGTTGAACTTTGTTCCAAAACAACCACTGTTTGGTTGGTACTTTGTATTGAAACTGCTTCTGACTCAGGGGTACATTGTTGTTTTCTAAAATCTTCGTGAAAACTTGGTCTTCAAGAGAGTCTAGTTTGTTTTTGTTTATTCAGTCATGCCCCCCTCCCCCCTCCCAGTTTTGCTTGGTATGGTCGTCTTCATTGCATGGTCAGACCTGTACGTGACAATATTTCTAGTTCTTTTACTTTATCTGTTTGCTTAGTATTATCTCTGCTGGCTTGATTAATTTTAACCTATTCTATTGACGCTCAACGGCTGTTCGTCCTTGCTTTTATTTTGGGAGATATTTTTGATGCAGAAGACCAGTGTATGGCTCTCTCATAGCCTGTTGCAGAGGTCACACTGTTCCGGTGTAACAGCAACCGAGCTACCCCTTTCAAAAACATGGTTAACACCTCTATTGGAAACAAAAGTTTTCTTTCTTAATATTATCAAGACATGATACAAGACAAGGAATGCACAAGGCAGAACAGCATATCAGCACGGTTTCTCCATAACGGTTATCTCAATATAGCCTTTTCCAAAAGTTAGGAACCATTAGCATTTTCGAAGTCATTAGAAACCTTTCTTTCTTCAAGAGACCATGGAGTTAAAAACTCCATGAAGAGACTTATAAAATGTGCGTTTCGGAGCTAGCCATTTTTTAAAAATAATTCTTTAAAGATGGGGGACTGAGACCATCAGGACTAACAGGTTGCTTTTCCAGTGTTGATCGTCTGCAGTCATTTCAGTGCTCCCAGTTTGGTGCACTGGTCCTAGGCATAATTTGCTGTCAGAATGCGTGTTGGTTTTGAGTAAAATTGTATATAGGATGTTCACTTCCTGGTGTGAATCAGTGGCGAAAAGTTTCATTATCTTTTGATGGCCAAGTTAAATGATGGCGTTCTGTAAAATATAAACGTTTGCTAAGTGAACAACGTTATATGTATCCACGTCCACATCATGGTTCATCTGCACCAGATCCTTAAAAAAATCTCGAGTAGCTATTTGCAACGTCTGTTTGCCGTTTTAGGTGATACAGTTGATCATTGCGTCCTCACTTCGACTTCGATCAACACCCCCCCCCCCCCC
>NW_017804354.1:1544607-1594645 GCF_001625305.1 Branchiostoma belcheri
TCAATGATTTGGAGCAATATTCACGCCGTAATTGTGTCACCATAACCGGCATTCCTGAGCCACCTGGTGAAAAATCAACGGATGACGCTGTCCTGACCGTGGTAAACAATACGCTGGGCTGTGATCCACCCATCTCTCTCCAGGACATCGACAGATGTCATCGTCTTGGTAAACCACGTTCCGATGGAAAACCTCGACCAGTCATCGTGAAACTTTGCTCCTATCGATGTAAGGCAAGTCTGATGCGTGCAAAATCCAAGCCCACCAGTAAAGCCAACTTGAGTATTAAAAGGACAACATATACATCGACGACAACTTGACAACCGGCAACCTGCAACTATTCAAAGAGGCTCGGCTACTCGTGAAGGACAAACGTCTATCCCAAGCTTGGACCTACGATGCAAGATCTTTGTTAGGTCTCTCAATGGTGAGAGGAAAATGTTGTGCGTCTTCTCTGATCTTGATCCATTTAAAAGTTCTGAGTAACTTATTCTATACTTATTTGTACATGTAGCACCGACCACTACTCTTATGAGCATATGTGGATGATACCTACCTTATTTTTGCTACATTCCGAATTTTTATTTATTGATGTCTTCTGTTGTTTTTCTGCTCTAGTTATTGCGAGAATTCTTTTCATATGTTTGCTCCAGGTGCGAGAGCATTACTTAGTCATTACTGAATCTCCCCCTATGTGATGTGGAATGTCTCTCCACCAGTCTAGCAAACGTAAAGTATTCATCTGTATGTAATCTCGTTAATTCCCATGACAGACAGATGTTATACGTGGGACTGGCTGAAATCACTCCACTAGTCTTGGAATCCTTATTTAAATAATATGTAAGAGCGATGAATCCATTTGTCCCGTGCCTCGGCGTTATCTTATTATGCAGCACTGGAACTACCTTATTTCTTGGCATTCACCATCTGCAATGTCGTACTCATTTTATATGTATCCTTATTGTTGTTATGTGTTTATATGTCAATTTATGTACACAGCAATGGGTATGGCTACCACAATTATTTATGGATATGGGTCAACGGTTATATGTAAATTGCTGAGCAGGTGCGTTAAATTATGCCAATAGACACTGACCAATATAGGGCAGTCATTGGCATGTTTTCTGTCGGCGTATACACTACTTGCAAGTTTAGCGTTAAGATTGCTCTCAACCTAAGTATGAGTTTGTCATATGTCTTAGTTTGTATCTCTTTCATTGTATTATTACTAGCGGGAGACATCCATCCCAATCCGGGGCCTTCGTTCCGCAAAGATGTTAATTTTATGCATATTAATGTCAACAGCCTGGTAGCTGGTACGAAATTGGATGAATTGTCCGATCTTGTAGTTAGATTTAAACTTGATGTTGTGGCTATCTCCGAAACGTGGTTGGGGGACTCTGTTGACTCAGCGGCCCTTGCCTTGAGGGTTTTCAGGCTCCGATTAGAAGAGACAGAAACCGACACGGTGGAGGCGTCCTGATTTATGTATCTGACCAAATTGCATACCGGAGACGACTAGATCTGGAGCCAAAATCTGTTGAGTGTATCTGGCTCGAACTCTTTGCGGGATGTTCCCGTATTATATTTTCTGTTTATTATCGTCCACCCGGCCAGGACTCGAGTACTGCCACTGAATTTATTGACTCATTTACCGACTCGGTCTTTGCAGTTGGGTCATCCAACCATGACGCTCTTATAATTACAGGTGATTTCAATGCCAAGCATAATGCTTGGTGGGCCCTCGATCCTATTACCCCAGTCGGCTTAAAACTTTACCAGGCTTCAACTATGTTAAACCTTACGCAGGTGATTAGCGAGCCGACATGCGATTTGTCACGCTCCCCCTCTCTAATTGATTTACTTTTTACTGATAGGAAATCCCTTGTTAAATGCACCTCTGTTTTGTCTCCTCTTTCAGGATGCCACCATTGTCCCATTATTACTAGATTTAACTTGTTCACTAAAGTACCCACGTCCGTATGTTCGAACTATCTGGGACTACCCCAAAGTTGATCATGAATTATTAGCTACTTTTTCGTCCAACACTGAGTGGAATGACATTTACTATTGTTCTAGCGTTGATGATGCATGTTACAAGCTGGTTGATCTTATCCTCCTAGCTAAAAGTAAGTGTGTTCCCCATAAGAACATTACTGTAAGACCGAGAGACAAACCTTGGATGTCTTCCAGGATTAGAATGTTAATGCGTCGGCGAGACAAGATTCACAGGAGAGCTAAAAATGTTGAACAATGCTTCACTATGGTCATTATATCGTAATGTCAGAAATAAAGTAGTACGTGAAATTTCTCTTGCTAAGTCGTCCTATAACAACCGTCTCGTCGACTCACTGACAACTTCTCCTTGTTCCAGTTAGAAATGGTGGCACATTGTTAAATCCTTTTACTGTAGTAAAGTGTGTTCTACTATCCCACCCTTAAAGTCTGGTCATACCTATGTAACCGACTCTAGGGAAAAGGCAATTATGTTTAACAAATATTTCTCTGACCAGTCCACTATAGATGACTCCAAGTCTAGCCTCCCTCGACTAGATTTTCTTACTGATGTCCGCTTCTCAGAATGTTTTACTACACCTGAGGAGATTGAACTTTATGTCTCTTCCTTAGATGTATCAAAGGCATGTGGCTATGACAATATTGATAACCGTTTCCTAAAATTAATATGTCCTTATATATCTGATAAAATCGCATATGTTTTTAATTTATCACTTTGCCATGGTGTCTTTCCCGAAGCCTGGAAACGGGCAAATGTGGTTCCGATTTATAAAAAAGGAGATCATGATGATGTGTCAAACTATCGCCCCGTTTCCTTGCTACCTTGTTTGTCAAAAATCTTAGAGAAAATTGTTTATAAACATTTGTATAATCATCTAATGTCTCAAAACCTTTTGTATACTCTTCAGTCGGGTTTTATCAGAGGAGATTCGACAGTTAACCAGCTTATTTGTATTACCGACAAAATTTTCAACGCTCTTGACTCCAACAGAGAAGTCCGAGCGGTCTATCTTGACTTTTCTAAAGCCTTTGATAAGGTCTGGCATAAAGGATTAATTTTTAAACTTCAAAGAAACGGGGTAGATGGTCCAATTTTAAATTGGCTCTACAGTTATCTTTCTGATAGAGAACAAAGAGTTGTTATTGAGGGTCATTGTTCCGACTGGAAACATGTCAGCGCAGGTGTACCTCAGGGTTCGGTACTTGGGCCCCTTCTGTTTCTTATTTACATAAATGACATGGTGGATGGTTTGGTTACCTGCCCCTACTTATTTGCAGATGATAGCTCCCTTCTGGACATTGTAGATAATCCCAACTCTTCAGCTGATCGACTTAACTCTGATCTTAGGAAGATATCACGCTGGTCTTCGACCTGGCTTATGGAGCTTAATCCGCTAAAGACTGAAGAGATGTGTTTTTCTAGGAAATCCAATTCTCCAGACCATCCCCCCATTATACTTGATAATTGTGTTATTAAATCTGTTAAAGTTCATAAGCATATAGGAATGATACTTACCTCCACCATGTCTTGGGAAACTCAAATTTCACATATGATTGCTAATGTATCCAAACGAGTGTCCACTCTCAATAAGTTGAAATTTAGATTACCACGCACTGTACTTGATGTTATTTTAAATCTTTTATTCGACCTCTTCTTGAATATGCTGACATAATATGGCATGGATGCACTGTGTATGATTCTCAACGATTAGAACGAGTCCAATATGAATGTGCACTTACAGTTTCAGGGGCTGTCAGAGGGTCTTCTTACTCCTCACTCCTTGTTGATTTAGGCTGGGAGAGACTCTCTGATCGTCGCCATGTTCACTCACTGATCATGATGTACAAAGTAATCCATGGCCATACCCGTCAGTATCTCAGGGACCTGATCTCTCCCGAAGTTTCTTTTTCGACTTCATATGATCTTCGTAATAAATCTAATTTACGGCTACCGCTTTGTCTTACAACTAGGTATAAAAAGTCTTTCATTCCATATGCTACGCATCACTGGAATGGTCTTGATGTAGCTGTTCGATCTCTGAATCTTTCATTGTATAAGAAGTACTTAGTAAAGTCAGTACGTTCCCCTTTTTACCGACATTTTAGCATTGGCCCCAGGTACATCTGTGCATTACTCACGCGTCTCCGCATCGGGACCTGTAGTCTTAACCACAGCTTATTCTTAAGAAATTTAGCCCCTAGTGCTGCTTGTATCTGCGGGTCTCGTTGTGAGAGTGTCATACATTTTCTTTTACACTGCCCTTTATATAATCAACAAAGAGTTACCCTACTCAGCAATCTCCAGAATGTGGTAGGCTTTGATTTTGATATTTTCAATATGTCTGAACAATTGTTATGTGATATATTACTTAGAGGATTACCTGATTTATACTATGATACAAACTGTAATATCTTGCTAACGACTCAAACTTATATTGTTGATACCAAACGGTTTGTACTCGATTGATTTATCATATAGCCTACTAAACATTTCTTTGTACTATTTAACGACCCATCCCACCCACTTGCTGTTCTCTGTTTTTTGTTATGTATTGTAATTGTATTCTATGTTTGGTGGTGAGGCTAAAATCAGCTACAGCTAGAGTACCTCACCACCTTGTCCTGTATTGTCCTTGTTGAATTTGCAAATAAAAAAAAAAAAAAGCTGTGGGAAGTACTTACAGACATCGTCTGTTGCCCGACGGAAGTTTCTGGAGGTCACTGAATCAACTGTATTTTTTTTCCATTTTTCAAGACTTCCCCCGCCCATCCTATCACGCGTGTTGGTTTTCATTGTTGTTGTGTGAAGCGTCTAACATCTACATCTAAACGTTACTGGACCAAAATAGTAATCCCGGCATTTCATTTCGGTCGTGGTATTCTGTTATTTTTAAGAGTGTCCGTATATTGTCACTAATGCTTCACTCTTTCATAAAACCGGTCTGGTCATACGAGACAAGGTTTGAAATAATATTCTTCATACGAAGGGCCAAGCATTCAGGCAATTTAATAAGGTCACCGGCCGCCTATATATTTTTATGTATGAAGGGTCCTTGTCCTTTCCTTCTGAGTCCTTTGTAAGTAATAAATTACAGATAAATGACCAATCTGAAACGAGTAATTAAAAGAAGCCAACAACGGTTGTTTTAAACAATGAAAAAAGACTTTATAAAATTCTATAGGTAGGCCATCTAAAACGGGCGACTTCCTTGAAGGAAAGGGCCCTATGGATTTTTTCAATTCACCTTCTGCGACTAACCCTTCACCCCTGTCACACTCGTCATGAGACAGGGATACTGGAGGTGGTTGCGGAAAGAACGATACAAAAACGTCTACAGACATAGGAGGATCTATAAAGTTGTAAAGATAGGCATACAATTCTGCCTGTTGTCCTAATACCTCGTTAGGATCAATAGCAACTGAACCATCTTACTTCACAATTTTTGTCATATTCTCTGTCATTCAGATTCATAAAAAAAACTTTGTGCATTTTTCTCCCTGTTCCTTACAGGTCGCTCTCTTGTTAATTATTACATTTATCAGCCTTTATTTGATAAAATATTTCTATCTCCTGCCTTTTACTCTGTAAATTATCAAAAGTTTCATTAGCAGGAAATGTACGGCCATAAGATCAATATCAAAACCCTCTCTTCCTCCCAGCTCCTTATCGATTCTTTCGAAGACCTTCCCACGGAGCATGGAATCAGTCGGACTCAAAAATCGTGAAGGAGCATCTGCTTCATTATCTGCTGAAGGGACATAAAGCAGCTTCAGATCTATATTTAAATCTACCACCGTCTCCCACAGCCTCACCATCGCTCTCGATAATTCTATGCTTTTACCTGCTTGATTTTCCCTTGCAGATATCAAGTTTTTATTATCCACATGTGCATCAACTCTCTTATTCCTCACATGCTTATGTACCGAAACCAGGACTTGTCTTAGCGCGTCGGTTTCTTTCACCGCTATGATGTGTGCCTTTTCTCCTCTGCTCCAATAATCACTGCATTGTATCTGACCCTCTTCCGTCGATACAATACCTGCCCACTTGAAACCTGACGCGTCTGAAGACAATTCTATGACCTCAGTTCTCCATGGCACACACTCATCCCAACTGTTTAAGAACCTCCAATGCTCAATCTCCTTTCTCACTGCTCCTCTAATGTATACACCCGTCCCATTCCTCATCGCCTGTTTTATCGCATTAAACATTTCACTGCAATACAAGCGTGTCGCTAGAACGGCCAAACCAAAGGAAACAATTTTCCCCGTCAACTTCTGCACCGTCGTTACATTCACTACCTCCTGTGCCAAAATGCTTTCCCTCACACTCGCAAACGAAGTCTTCTTCCTATTAGGTAGCCTCAATGCCAACACCATAGCATCTGCTTCCAATCCCAAGAATTCCATACATTGTACCGGGTCTAACTGACACTTATCCAACCCCAAAAAATAGCCTAATGCTACCAGAATACTGCACATGATAAAACATGCCGCTTGTGCTGCCTGATAATCCGGAGGATCTACTACTTTCTGGATCACCTGTCATGAGCCTTGCTTGTCTCTCTGTGTCAGCTGACCTGCATGTCTGTCATCAATGTAAAGTGAGGATGGAACCCCTACAGTTCTAATCCTATGCATAGCCACATTACCCAATGTTTGATAAACAAATGGCGATCCCTTGAATCCAAAAGAAAGTGTGTTGGAGACGTACCAAACTCCAGCCCACTGAAATCCGACCAACGGCTTACTTCCTTCTGAAAACAACACATGATCATAGCCGCTCTTATCGTCACACTTAGTCTGAAAATGCCCTTGCCCTACATACCTAGTCAAGCGTGTCAACGAATCTAACTTGAACGGGCAGTCTTTTATCCACAAATTTAAATATCTGAAATCATGACAAAGTCTGGGTTTTGAGGGCTCCACTGTTAACGGCATCACTATGTACGGCGGACGAACTACTCCTACTCTTCCCCACATAGAAATTGCTCCCGACATCAACCTACTTTCAATTGATTTCGACACAAACTTCGCAAACGGTCCAGAGCTTGGCGAATTAGGAAAATACCTCGGCGGAGGGAATGGTGTCAATGGATACGCTATTCCCTTATACCTTCCTTGAAACGGCTGTATGAAGTCTATTAAGCACACCATTCTCTATCCACTTCATAACCATACCTGCCTGTTCCGAACCACCCACTATCTACCTCCACACCTCCTGATGTTTATGAATCTCCCCCGCAACAAAAGTGTTAGGATCCCTAAACATTAACGAATCCGCTGATGCAAAAATCTTTCTATTAGCAATATCTATTATTGACGGCGGGACGATTACTTTACCATCTCTCTTCCTCGTAATCCAAGACACTTTCCTTTTCAGGTATTCTTGATACGCCGTGAGCGGGTTGATTGGGAACAACCATTCAAAGTCCTTGATGTCTGGAGTAAACCATTGTTGTGCCTGAAAACCACAAACAAATACCCTCTAGTATTGAAATCACTCCCACGACTCAGTAATAATTTTCACAATAATACAATCTTTATTCCAAATCATAATCGTTAACCGGTCCTGTCGTTTACTCACACTTTTATCCATATCCTTGTCCTTTTATATTCACAGCTTGTGCCATATTACAATCACATTGGCCATTATATTTTGTCCAATTTCTTGCAGCCCTTTCATGTCAGTAGGGAGCAAGACTTCTTTTTTGTTTCAATTTCCATGACGAAAACCTGATTATATGGCCTCGAATAGCACTTTTGAAAGATTCCTATATAATGTGTGGATTTGCCGATTCCTTATTGAAGAGGAAAAATTCAGTAATGTTGGTTGAAATTCTCATCAGGCGTTTCACTGACAAGAGTTCACAGTTTCTGAGGCGGGTTTTGATTCTGTTTTGGGTGGAAAACCCCTCTCGCAGTGTGCATGGGCAGCAACCTCTCAATAGGTGCTAACTTCAGCATGTTGGGGAAAAGTTATGTGCCGTGTACTCGCTCCAGCTCCTCCCACAGCGAGTCGATTGTCAGGGCGACGTTGTGACGGCGCCGCTGGTACATCACATGTCTTACATCACTCCACTCCTGGCGCGTCTGCTCAGGATCGACTGTCAAGGCTGATCAGCTGGAACTCCTCCATACGTGGCCAACAGGGTGCCGAGTTCTTCCGTGCCGTACTGTCGCAGTGTCACCTGATCCTGCGGCATGTTCTTGGGGTCAATGCCGTGATCAGCTGGGTTTCAGGAGGGAACCAGTCTCTCAGGTTTTGCACCACTGCAGCCACGAAGTAGATTGTCAGGTTCTCTGCCTGTTCCCTTGCTCTGTCGTTGTTGTTGGTGATTTCCACCCCGGGGAACATGTTTGCCAAGTCCGCCGCTAAGAGAACTTTTTTTGGAGGAAATTTCAATTCTTTATATTTTCAGTTTTGGCGCAAAACTGTTTTTTTAATTCATTTTTTATTCATTTTCACTATAACCAAACATACACATAGAGCTTCCCTTATTGAACATAAGCATTAAGTTACTAATACATAAAGTAATATCTACTAATAAGTCTTAAATAATATAGAAAACTTTGTCAATGATGGACCGTGATATCCAGCAGCAATGTTGCTAAGAGTTTCAATGGCAGACGTTACAACTGTGTGAACTCTTGAAAAGTATAACCCTCGTGTTTGAAACACGTTGCTGAAGCCCTGGTGTGTATGCTGGATATGTTTGTGCGGGAGAGGACCTCTGTGATTTATTAACATGAGCAAGTTTTATTTACACATTATATTTACTGCAATACCTGTTTTATTTACTGTAGTCGTTTTCACTGTAACGTCTGTATCTTATCATCATCGTCATGGTGAAACGTAGATATATACAAAGATAGTTACACTACAGGCATGAGGAGGTTTCATTGTATTCTCCTGTGCCTCCCTGCTCCCCTTCCTTTGAGTGCGCGACAGCTTCTGGTCCCGCACAAGTCGTATGTTGAGCTCTACAAGCGCCGCTTCCTTCTGGAGCTGGGGTAGGAGCAGGTAGAAAGGCAGGTGGCACTGGTCTCTTGTTTAGTGCATTATGCCACCCCTCCACATCATTATTCGTTCGGACGGCCTTCTTGGCTGGGGAGGGAGGAACGTGGACTTGACCCAACGCTTGTCCAAGTACGCTGTGAACCTCAGCAGTGCCGGTGTGGTGGCCTGTGCCTTCAGCCTCTCCCATTCGGCTGGGATCTCTTCCGGGAGCAGCACTGGCAGTGACATGATCTGTCGGAGGTACTTGTAGGCTGCACCCTTCCGCATGTACGTCGTCTGAAGCCCGAGCGTCTGAAACCATCTGAAGAGGCACTGGGCCCAGTGAAAGCTGCACCCCATCTTCCTAACGTCGGGCAGCACACAGGACATTGCTGACCACATCGCCTTCTCGAAATCCATCATGTGGCGGGTCACATTTGCTGTAGGCAGGATCTCTACGATCTTCTCGAGGACTTTCCGGTAGTCTTCTTCTTCTCGCCGCAACATGAAGACAAACACAAGGGTATACACCCATGATACACTCTACCCTTTTCACAAAGGCACTGATGGTGAACAGTTGGATGAATGGTGCACGACACAGTTTGAAAGTTCTATACTTACCGTCATTTTAAGCCCATGTTATTCAATTCGACATAGATAAACATGCTTGTGTTTGTTGTTGCGAGAGGCTTGTGTGTGTATAGTTCATCGTTCTAGCGTTCAAAAATGAGTGGCGCAACTAAGCGGTTTCCACTACATATGTTGAATATCTCTAAGTTCTAAACTTTTATTGAAGCAAGTAGTTGTCGTGATCGATTTTTAAGATGTATAAAATGGTTTCGCCAGCTTTTATAGTCTGTACTATAACCTTCTCACTCGTAAACTAACAAGTCAACGGTTGTCTCTAAAACCATTCCACTATAGTGTGCCACTTACATGTCAACAGAAACTTTACTTTTTAGAATGGACGACCCCTTTGTCCTCAGTTATTGTATTCGTCAGAAGGAAGGGGTTGCCTTTTATATTTGCCAGCTGGGCTATAAGGCCGCGACCTGTAGAACCTCTTCTGAGGGCGAGCGGTCTGCTGAGTCATGTTGTGCACTGCTCATATGTTTATGACTCTTTATGAATCCCGCTATCGATTTGTTTATCTGTTTTATAACAGGGGAGCCAAGATGTTGGCATCCTTCTGTCTGGAGAGACATTGGTTGACACGGTGGCCTTTGCAAATAACGCAACTCAAAAAACGGGGATGGGAGAGATCAGAGGTCAGAACAAAAAAAATATAATGGAACGCAAAAACAATTTATTCTGTAGGTAATGAGACAGTATGGAATTCGGTTACATAGGAACAAAAAAAAGCAGTCATAAAAACGTGCTGAATACTCAACAGAATGAAAATAAATCCATTTACAGAATTCAACAGGGAGAGCCTAAGTTTTATCAATATAGAGTTCTTTATTGCTAGTTCATGCCCGAGGGCTAATTTGCAAACATTGGCAAGAACAATGTGTGCAGAATGTAGTGACATGAAACTATATGCTAGCATGAAGTTCTGCGTATACGATCTACGATATGCTTATTCAAATTAGTATCTCTACTTAAACCTAATAACGTTGGTATACAGTATAAGCAGTGGATAACTGCTCTTCTATTCTATTATACTATTCATGTCGTGTTATTTGGGGGTTTAACTTCTCAGGAGGCAGTGGGAGATGATGTGTCTGACTCTATGAAAAATAAATGGGTTGGGAGACTTTACCACAACGAAGAGAGTGCCTGATTTTTGTCTTTCTGTGCATGTAACGTTACCCATTCACGTATCCTAGTTTTAAATGTCTCTTGGTTTGACGTTGTTATGTAGGTTTGAAGGCTTTAAATTAATGCATCTATATTTAAAAATTCTGGTCAAGGCATTTAAACTAGGGTTGGATTGTACATAGCATCCTCTCTGAGAAAGTCTAGTATCACTCATATATACACTCGCTTTTTGTGGTTACTAACTTGTGAAAAGCACATATTGTGGTTCCATACATTCTTCGTTCATACATTGATGCTTTGGCATCTTTTTCAGCTAGTCAATCATGATTTCTTCCTCACTGTCCCAGAACACAGAGGCCAAAAGCTTGACAATTTGATGAAACCTGCCGGGGGATTGGTCATGCCAGCCCGCCTGGCGCAGCTCTCGCCCGCCCTTTGGAGACTTGACCCTAGTAATTTAGGGAGGGGGGGGGGCAGGGGGCGTAGGTGTAAAGTGCCTTTCCCAAGGGCACGACGTCACGTAACCACGACGCCACAGATGTCTAATATAATGTCCTTAAAGAAGTCCTTGTCAGCCAATGGCCTCGGTTGAATCAAAACAGCGGCAAAGTCCTCTACCTTCGGATGATTTTAGTGCTTGGCTCTAATTGAGAGTGTCTCCAGTAAACTAACCGCTCGTCTTGCATCAAACGCTGCCAGCTTGCCTGAGGCCTGCTGGCTAGTTGTATGAGCTCTTTTATTCCCTCGCCCGAGTCTCCCCCCATCCTGTTGCACTCTTTGCTCACCCCCCCCCCATCCCGTCCAGTTCCTGATCAGTACAAACACATGTCCAAACTTTCGAGTAAGTTTTGCCAGGTCACCAGGGCTAAGGCGGGCAGGCCGCCAGCCCGACCCGGAACGACGCAACATTAGGAGCCATAACTACCGGGCCGGGCAAGGAGTTCCACTGTGGAATAGTACGGGGGGAAAAGGAGAATCTGTAGGTGACTGTGCGTGTGTCAATGAGACCGGTCTATAGTTTGATGGCGCCGTTCTGTCAACCTTTTTGAAGATTGGGGTGATGTTAGCTGTTATCCAATCTTCAGGAACGTCTCCCGTAGACATTGACGTGGGAGAATATTACCTGTAATATGGGACGAAATTTGCACGGCTACAGTCGTCAGGAGGCAGGGTGGTATTCCTTCTGGTTGATTTCCTTGGCTATTCCCTCCACTGAGATGTTAATGGAGGGATCAATCAATACCCTTTATTTATACTGGAAATGCCCTGTTGGCCTTAGCCGCTCTTCCCAGAGGTCCAGTTGATAGTTGAAGGCTTGGAGCTGTGGGTTCACCAAGGGTAGGAACGATGAACTTATCCTCCTTGGTGAACACTGACTCAAACTGGGCCCCCAACGCATCGGCCTTTTCCTTTTTCGTCAGATGTTAGCACCCCTTGGTGCCTCATGGCTGACGCACCAGCAGAGTCCTGCCTGATGGATTTGACATGGCTCCAGAAGGCCTTGGGAGTTTCCTCTGTTAGTTTCCAAATGATTGGAAACGTAATGCCTATCGGGATATAAACCTAAAATATGATTACAGGCGTAAGTTTAAATACAGAACTAACAATTTTCAACATCCTTCCAAAATATAACAAGTGCAGTACGGTGAAAAAGCATATGGAGAGGAGTTTCCTCCTCTGTATTGCAATATACACATAAAGAATCTTCTGTTAAATTCTATATGTACAATTTAGTCTTAAGTGTCAACAATTGTGCACTAATTTAATTTGAAATACTCCTGAATAAGAGTCAATTGTTGTTCTGTAAATCAAACTGTAAACCAAGTCCCATTGTATCTTTTCATTAAACATGTCCATCCAATATTCCTGTGCTTTGCAATGGAATCCAACAGTTTGTTTTAACAAAATAAAAACGATATTATTTCCAATTTGTCTATAGCGTCTCTAACCACTTAACATTTTAACACAGGCATAACAATCGTTTCACAAGGGTGAAAATCATTGAGGGGAAATATCTGAACTTACTACAATTTTGTTTCCATATTTTTTAATGTGTACGTTAGAAAACTTCCACCTGTGTCCATACATTCTCAATGAAAAGTATTTCTTTTTTTTTAATGCCTCCAAGGAAAAGGTAATCCATCAATGAGTTCAACCATAACAGTTGTCTCGTGATGTCAAATATATTGTCAGGTGGTCTGTTTTGTGGCTTTCTGACAAGCTCGCATGACCTCTTCGAAGAATGAGCTTAAACGAGCATGTTTAGAACTAACATTGTAAATATGCAGAATACTGCTTATGTCATCCATGAAAATTCGAAGTGGTGGTAGTCAGTGAAAGAAGCCTCGAATCCACCACTCTGTGAGGAGTTTTACTCAACCTTATCTTGCGAGGGCGGTCAGGAAACATGGAGACAGATGCTACGTGCTGAGCCCGTCCGTGCTTGCGGGTGGCTCCAACTGACTGCGCACACTGCCTGCGCTTCTCTGTGCTTAGCCCCGCCTTATATTTTGGACAAATACAGCATGAGTCTAAGAGTAAGACTCACCTGCCTTGTAGGCTTGCTACTTGACACGCCTTTCAGCGCTGGGTGTTGCAGACATCATCAGTCAGAACCACCTCTCAGCCGTTTCGTCCCCTAATCTGATACGGCTTCCAGGTGGGGGGACAGCAGGGCGGACGTCTCCACTCTGCTTCTCTGCAACGCCATCTTGACTACTACTCCTTGGTTTTCCAGTGGCAGTCCTTCCTTCTCAGCCAAAGCCAGAAACTACATCTTTCCACCTCTTCTGCCATCTGTTTTACCAGCTGCTTTTGGCCGATGGAGAGATCTCTGCATAGCCGTGTAAGGGATGTTCCGACGAAACCCCTACAGCCCACCTCGACGGGGTACAGCAGTGACCTCCACCCATTCTCCGCACACTGTTGAACCAGCTCCTGGTATTTAAGCTTTTTCCGCTCATACGCAGCTTGAATGTTCTCTTCCCATGGTATAGTCAGCTCAATCACCAGGACTGTCTTCTGTACTGAAGACCACAAGACTATATCAGGACGTAAGGTTGTCTCACAGATGTTCCTAGGGAAGACCAACCGTTTATCCAGGTCGACTGCCATCTCCCACTCTCCCTTCCTCATCAGGCCTTCACAACTCCTCCTAACCCCCTGTGTCGCTCTCTGCCCTTCCTTGACGAAGGGGATGAAGGTCTGCTTCTGAGTTTCCTCTCTGCTTCCTGCCTTCCTCCTTCGGACTTCAAGGGCTGCTGCCAGGACCCTGAGGGCTTTGTTGTGACGCCAGGTGAATCTACCCTGTTGTAGGGAGGTAGTACAGGCAGAGAGGGTATGCTTCAGGTTTGCCTTCGGCGTTCCACATAATTGGCATGCTTCCTCCCTTGAATACCACCTGCTTAGATTCCTCGGGCATGGGAGGACATCGTATACAGCCCTGATCAGGAAGCTGAGTCTGCAATCGGGAATCTTCCACACGTCGTTCCAGGTCAACTTTCTGTCTAAACAGTCTTCCCAATTGACCCAAGCTCCCTGTTGCTTCTGACTAACTGCACAAACTTTCCTCCCTTCTTCCTCCATTCGTTTAACCTCTTCCACTACGAGCTGTTTTCGCTCTGTCTGGGTGGCTCTCTCCCATCTCTGGGTTCTCTATCCCCACCCCAGACCGGTCCTTCCTCGCTGAACTGCTCCTACTACAGTTGCATGCAAAATTATTCAACCCCTCTTGTATTTTGGGGAATTTTGCCAAAATAAGGAAAATTACAACTGTAGAACATCCCTAACTCATGTAAGTGATTAACAGATAGTTAATAACAATTAAATATCAGAGAAAAAGTCAATATTATTTCATAGTTCATCTGAAATGGCAACTTTAACACAAAAAGCAGGTGGCAAAATTATTCAACCCCTACGAGGATTCCTCTAGAAATTCGTGCAGCACCGCTGTAACTGCAATGACCTGCTGCAGACGGGAATGATATAACAGCTCAAGCTTCTGGCAGTGCTATTTGGGGATTTTGGCCAATTCCTTGTTGGCAAATATCTCCATCTCAGCAATGTTGTTAGGTCTTCCTGCTGCAACAGCTTTCGTCAGGTCTCACCACAGATTCTCAATTGTCAGGAGACTGTGATGGCCACTCCAGGACCTTCCAGCCTTTCTTCTTCAACCAAGCCTTCATGGATTTCGATGTGTGGTTGGGGTCGTTGACTTGCTGGAATGTCCAATGACGCCCCAGCTTCAACTTCTTCAAGGACTTGGTGACTTTCTTGGCCAGAATATCCTGATACTTGGTTGAATCCATGATGCCGTCAACATGGTGGAGTTTCCCAGTACCATTAGAAGCAAAACACCCCCACAGCATCACAGACCCACCGCCATGCTTCACGGTAGGCAGAGTGCTCTTCTCTGCGTATGCCTGGATCCTCCTGTGCAAAACAAACCTCTGATCCACAGGACCAAAGAACTCAAGTTCTGCTTCATCAGTCCATAGGACAGTGTCCCAAAACTTCTGTGGGTTTGACAGGCTGGGTTCAGCATACTGGAAGCAACTTTTCTCGTGGCTTGGCTTCAGCAGCAGTATGCATCTTGGGGTTCTGGCATTGAACCCTTCAGCATGAAGTGTGCAGCATGCTGTACCGCCTGAAAATCACTTCCTCCTCCAGCCAAGTTGTGTCTCAGGTCCTTTGCAGTAAGCCTGGAGGTTTTGTCCACCTGTTTTCTCAGGAATCTTGCTGTGGCTGATGATAGATTCTTCTTTCGTCCACGACCTGGCTGTGTGGCCACAGTACCGGTTGCCTTGAACTTGCGAATAATGGTATCTGGGAACATTTAAGAGCTTGTATAGCCTCTTATATCTATTTCCTTTATTGTGTAATGCCACTATATCCTATTTAAACCTCTGGGACAACTCTCTTGCTTTCACCATTTTGCCAGCAAGAGGCATGTGAGCAGTAATGACACAAAGTGTGTAATACTACACATTTGGTGGAAAATTACAGGATAATACAAATATTATGGACATGCACATCTTCCCTCATTGCATTACTAGTGTTTTTGGACGTGGCATGTTAGTTGTGATTCTCCATAATCAACCCTAGCTGATGAGTTGTATAGGGGTTGAATAATTTTGCCACCTACTTTTTGTGTTAAAGTTGCCATTTCAGATGGACTATGAAATAATATTGACTTTTTCTCTGATATTTAATTGTTATTAACTATCTGTTAATCACTTACATGAGTTAGGGATGTTCTACAGTTGTAATTTTCCTTATTTTGGCAAAATTCCCCAAAATACAAGAGGGGTTGAATAATTTTGCATGCAACTGTATATCCCTGTGCTTTAGCCTGCTGATTGCTTGGTTGATCACTTCTTCAGGGTTCCACTTTCGGCCTGTTTTCTGTCTCCTATAAGCTGCCTTGACAGCGTTGTCCTTTGACCACATCAGCTCTAAGGTCATTCGCACCTTGTCCAACTTGTATTCTTCTGTAACAGAGTTGATTGGTAGAGTCAGCCAGCTAAGGCGATCCTTGATAAACACCGCGGTACTCCCAGACATTTTCTTATAAAAGAGTTGGTTTTTGCTTCAATCTGATCGGCTGTCGTCAATGGGATCTCATACATCTTCATCGGCCACTTTAGTCTAGGTAACAAGACGCTCTGCAAGCACCACACCTTCAGCTTCCCCGGAAGTTCACACCTGTCTATTGCCTCTAGGCCTTCCACCGCTTGCTTTCTCAACTCCTGACTTCGTTTGGCGTCGTCTATGTCGTCGTCATCTCCACGTCTCCTTTCAGCCCTTGATCTAGAATCTGGCATAAGTCATCGTCTAACTTCTCCCATTCCTCCCTACTATTGGCTTTTGGCCACTTTATTCTCTCTCTCCTCTCTGGGGCTGGCTCTTCTTGACGATGGGGAGCTGCCCCCGCTATCTCTTCCTGCAGAGTGACCGACTCAACTGTGGGTTCCGCCACTGGTTGCTCTCTGACTAGATGTTCTGCCACCGAGGGAGTACTGGCACTGACGTGGCTCTGAGCTTCACTAGTGAGGCCTTGGGTTCTATAGGTGTATACCTGCCCCATGTCCTCTTCCGTCTGACCAGCTGACGCTGTGCGGTTGTGTTGCCTCTTGCCCTGGCAGTTCGTTCTTCCCTGGTGTATACGCAGGCCCCTAAAGGTGGTGGCTTTCTTCCAACCGCAACTGCAAGTCCTCATCACCACATCTCTGTTGTCGATTGCCGGTTGCAGGCCACTAAGGACCCTGGTCGTTACCGTTTTGCTCCGTCCTTGTGGGTTTCATCTTCCATCCCCGCTCTCGCAGAACCCTGGGGTTGTTTCTCTCTTTGTTGACTTGTAGTAATCAGGTGGGTGACCGTTGAATAGGCCTGGCAAGTAGGGATACGACCCCTTTGCCCCCGATGCGTGTCTCTCCACGCTGTCTCTGGTCTTCCCCAGATGTTGTGTGCGACGTCATTTCGGATCAACCAATGAGAGTGCCGCTGACGGAGCGTACTCAACATATTTCTCTGCTTTCCGAGTGAATTTGGACCGTTCTCGTAGATAGACCTTTAGTCAAATTACTACATGCTACACACAGGGCATGTTACTGCACAGGGATCATTTAGAATTCGCTCGAAAAGGACAGAAATATGTGAGTCAGCGGCGTCCGCCATCTTGAAACTCAAGGAAAGCCGGGTCCAAGTCACGTGATTTAACGTCATTAGTAAAATTCCACTGTATTCCGTAAAATTGCACTGTATTCTAATAAAGGACGATAACAAAGGACGACGGGAGTGATTGCGAAATATGTCAGTATTTCTAGTGTCGTAGTGTCATTTTCAGCTGGGAGATATTGTGAGGGAACACATTAGTTGTCATGTTTTTTTACTGTCCCGTCCAACTGACAAGCAAGCAAAGCAGGGATGTTTAATATCCATATAACCTCCTTGAGCAACGTTGTTAATTTAAAATCATGTGTAACGTTCCTTGTCTGTCTACGAACCAGTCAGTGATGACGATAGATGCATATGAAGGTTTTTATAGAAACTGAAGTAGCAATATTCACTCACTCACTCAGTCCTCTTGCACGATGTGCGTCGAGCCTACTAGGCGGGCCACCTCCCTCCATCTCGGCCTGTCCTGGGCGAGCCCCTGCGCTACTTCGGGGGTGATGTTGGCCAGGGCCAGGTCCTTGGCCAGGACGTCCGTCCAGCGGGTGCGGGGGACCCCCCGAGGTCTCTTCCACCCAGCGGACTGGGGGCTGAAGTTCAGAATAGCCCGTGTAGGGTGGTCGGGTGGGAGTCGTAGGACATGTCCGTACCAGCGGACTCGGCGCATCGCTGCCACACGGGAAGCAGGAGGCTGCTGGGTCCTTTGCCTGAGCTCGGTGCCAGGCAGGTGGTCGAACCAGCGTACTCCCAGAATCCTCCTGAGACATCTGCTGTCGAAGCCGTTGAGTCTAGCTGCCAGCGTGTTGCTGAGTGGCCAGGTCTCAGCTTCGTACAGGATTGAGACCACCGCGACATAGACACGAAGCTTTGTGCCTAGCGAGATATGTCTGTGCTTCCAGAGCGGTCTCCAGAGCGCCTGCATAGCCGCTGCTGCTAGTCCACGCCGCCGGTCAATCTCGGGTTTCAGATCACCTGTCCTGGAGACTGTAGACCCGAGGTAGTTGAAGGTGGACACAAAGTTTACTGTGGTGTTGTTAAAGCTGAAAAACCATTACCATAGTATGTTTAAAACAGACTTTACGTATACAAGTGCTCAGGGAGCCCAAAATCTAATAATTTCCAGATTTAACGCCACCACATCCACCCACCAAATATCATTCCAATAGATTCCATTCAAACCTTCTTGACTGATGCTGTTCACATGCATCCAAAAAGAAGGCAAAGACAGACAAAAAGGGCAAACGAACGGACAAACGCTACTGAAAACATAACCTCCCTGACGGAGGTACTAACTTTCGACCTGATCTTTATATTACTATTGTGTTACTTATAATCGTACGTTGGTCCGTGCGCAGAATTGCGTCGCCGTATTTAATAAATAAAGTACGCCACTTCAACGCCTGTGCAAATCATTTCGTCGTCAGAGCGGACTATTGTCACAGGCGTCACATACGTTTGAGCAGATGACGTAATTTCCATCGCGTGTTCATCGCTGAGAATTTTATCTCTGTATAATCTGTGTGTTGGAATAAATTTCAACGTTTTACTATAAGGCCACACCAATTTAATTTCTTGGTTAACGGATTTTTTTAGAAAAATAATGGAGCGGGCGGGCGAAAGAAAAATAAAAACAGGCCTAGGCATCCTATTATGGCCCAAAATGGTACGATAGGAGCCATGAAGTCAACACACCAGGCTGGTTCAAAATTTAAACAATGAATTTTAAACTTTTAATGATACCATCGGATTGAAAGATGGAATAACTGTAACAACAAGGATGAAAAGGACTGTTTTAAACTGTTCAGGGCAAAATATGAGCATTTTGCACTTGATTCTGAATTTTTATTTTTATTTACAAATCAGAAAAAAATGAAGCGGGCGAATCCGTTAACCAAGAAATTAAATTGGTGTGGCCTAATATTCATGTTCTTTACATGTAGACCCGTCGGACGGAGACATGGGAGAATGCAGCGCTGCAGCGCCAGATGGTGGGGAGGGCGTGTTTCTGAAGGCGATCGGATGGGTGTTGGTAGTTGGGTTAGGACTTGTCCTTGTTGTCGTAGTCGTCAGCGTTTTGCTGTCCATCTGGTGCCGTCAAGACAGGCAGCCATATGACCCCGTCAGCGCAGGCGAGTTAACAGCGCGAACCTAAGCACTTTTTGGCATAAAGCGATCTTTGAGGCAGATGTTGTGGTAAACATTGAATAGTTTTCTGATGGCCGGGTAACGGGTGTTGGCTGCCACCACATAGTCCTTCAATCGCTCAATCCGATATCCGAATTCGTCCATGGGATGGAGCAAATTATATATGTATAGGGCAAATATTATGCTGCATTCTCATGGAAGGTTTTAGGTGAAAAATTTACAAAATATTTCTTTAACCTACAAATGCTTCCAAGTTTGTTCTGGGGGGACCTAATTCACCTAAACAGCGGTCTGATATATGGGAATTTGAGCTTTTGTTCTAGAGCCTTTGTAGGGCAATCCCGAGATCATGAACATGATTTGAAAAATGAATTCAAATGATTTGAAAAATAAAATTACCAGGGGGAAATGGAATTTTGGTCGACGATTTTCATGGAATAGTTTTTGATATAATAAAACAGCCCAAAATAAATTTTCAAAAAATTGAATTAATGCAAAATGTTGGCTATTAGAGTAAGGACTAAAGAAAACTGTTAGTTATTAGAGTGAGGGCGAATAAAAATGTTAGGCTATTGGAGTAAGAGCTAATGAAAATGATGTTTTTTAGAGTAACTACGTAAGGGCTAATTAAAAATGTTGCTATTAGACTAAGGCCACACCAAGTAAATTTTATGGATGACGTCCTTTGGAGACCCTAAATCTAATGCGAGAGGGCGAAAAAAAAACAAGAAGGGTCCAAAAAAACAAGATGCCTAGATTAGAAATATACTAAGAGACGACAAATGTTAGGACACAAATTGAATGAGGTGACACAGTGTAACAAGTAAGAAGTCTTTTATTCAACATCAAACAGCAATAAATCAGATGGAACAGCAGTTGTCGTCCTGTCCTGTTTCTTTCACATTTTTGCAGGCCTGCAGGAACAAAGCATAAAAGGCCAAATTAGTTGCTGATTAACCCTTTGTCATGCATTACTACATTTCTTACCTGTGCAAAATAAGTCTATAGGAGCGTAGATAATTAATAAAATAAAAGGAATGTGGACTATTGTTCTAGCTTAAACAAGTATTGAACAGAGTGTCAAAGGTACATGTATGTACATGTATAGTACAAAGGTACACATGGACCCACCTGACACTGTTCTCTCACTAGTCTCAGTTGTCATCTTCTTCTGTCTCCTCCCTTCTCCTCTTCATCTTCCTCTTCCCTCTTGTTCTCTCAGTCACCCCAAGGCTCTGGCACACCTACAGAATAACACAACAGGAGTAATGAATTTACAGGAGTAATGAATTATCCTTCTTATAGATTGTGTTCTTAGACCTTTAAAAGTTGGTCAACATGGGCAAATCTAACTTTAAACAGTTTGAGAGAGAAAGAATATCAATAAAGGTGGAACAAAACAAAATATGTTTAGAGCTTGTACAATGTATTTTACATGTACATAAGCTGCTTGTAATGTATTTCAGTTGGTAACAAATGTATGCCTACCTGACAAACAGGATTTATTGACTGGTATGCAGCCGTCTTCTCTGCTGGTATGGGCAGCGTTTCCTCCTCACCGCAGTTCCAGCACACCAAAGGCAGCATCGTCTTCATCACCCCTGACTTCAGTCTGGCTGAATAGTAGTACTGTGCTACTGGTGAAGTGCATGTCACTGCCCTACATGAAACAGGTGGAAAAAATATGGAACAATAGTCAATTGTGCTAAAATCCAACTCTTCAGAAAAAACTAATTTTTTTTCAACATAAAGATTTATGTTATATGTTGTAGTTAAATGTACGTCTTTACTGTCCCCAAAGTGCCTTAAATTTAAAGCGTATATTCTACAACAATCCATATCAAATGTACCTCATTACTCACCTGTTTACAAAACAGATGTCATGTAGTGGGTGTGTCTCAGTGATCCAGGCCACTCCACAAGTGTACATCGATTCTTCTTTCAGACCATCTAGCTGGGTCTTCTGTTTTGTTGTCAAAGCTTTCAAGCTGTGAATCGTTCTTGGTCTTCGACAGTCCAGACACATCACGATGCCTCTTGTGTTCTCTGCCGATGGATTGAAAGGCATTCCATGACCAGTGGTTCTTGATGCATTCAGGCTTGGCCTGTGGTTTTCTGAGGTGTCCGTTCCATACACCTCATGAAACTGCTTGAAGTGTTCACCACTTGCATCTATCACAGGATCAGGGAAGTTCTTGAGTCTGCTGAACATTTCAGGAGGAAGTCGTGGTTTTTTGCAGTACTTGCATGCACTGTTTCCACATTTCTTTATTGAAAAGAAATAGTGCCTGGAAATGCAGCAATGCTGCATGAAGCCAGCAAGGTCCTTCTTAGCTTGCATCTTGACTTTTGTTGTGTCTTCTTTCGTAACTGTTTGGTCGATCAGTAGGATGAGATTCCACATTTCCTCAACTTCATCATCTGTGGCAGGGTCAACTGTGGAAAAAGGCTCACCCTTTAGACACAGGCGTTGGAACAGTTCATTGAGCATGGCGCGAACCTTTTCTGTGCTGGCAACCACAGCCTCCTTGAATGCAGGGTATTTCTGTGACAGTGCTCTTGCATCTTTCATGCTGTTTACACCCTCCATGAGCTTCTCCATCTCTGGTGGCAACTTTTCACGCATAATCCCAACAGCCTGCAGGGAGAGGTTGATGATACTCATGATTCTTTCTACTGGGTTTCGAAAACTGTTCTGGGGAGCTGTCCTAGCACAGACAAGCATGTCCAAGTCGAGTATCACAAACATACAGATCAGCGACACTTGAACACTCATATAAGTCACTCTATGATCAGGGCCTCCATCACTGTACTGTAACAGGATTGGTAGGCCAAGCTTTCCAGCCTGGTTCAGCACATCGTATAGCTCCGTCTGATGTCTGATCGGAGATGAGGACTGGAAAGTGGCGTCCTTAAGAGCGATGAAAACTTTGCCACGATAGAAGGAGTCATCTGCACTTTCTGGGACATCAGACACAAGGATAACACTGGGTGTCAACTTCAGCTTGGTGAAATCATGGTCTGCAACTGCAAATGTTGTATTCTTTGCCACTAGTACAGATTTCCCACGATCCACTGCAGCGACAGGGAAACCTGGTTCACCTACTTTGATGGCATGTTTGTCATCAAGAAAAACGACAGAACATGATTGCCTGAACATGACAGCAAACTCTCTGAAGTACCGGAATACCGCAGCTGCATAGTGGCAATCTGGATGATCATGGTTCAACTGCCTACTCTGCACCATGTATTTCACTCCAAGTCTTCCGGTGTAGCGGATTGCTTTGTCAACAAATGCGTTTTTGGGCCAGAACTGCAGGCTGACCCACGTTGAAGATGGTACCTTTGCTCCTTCTGGAAGCCTCTTGAAAACCTGATTGATGAAGTCTGGGACAGACAGTGCGAGAGCCATGTGGCAAACTTGACCATGCCTTCTGTCGTCCACTGTTGCTAGCTGCATCTCTTCTATGAACTTTGTTGCTTCATCCCAAAACTCTGCGTACATCTCGTGTCGTCCCTCATTTCTTGATCTCATGTCAACAATTAGATCTACATCCTGTGCATCTAACATGATCTTTAGTCTTTGTCTGATCTCCTTGCCTGAGATGCACTCCTCTGTTGCATCATCATTAGTCAGAAATTGGTACATCTCCTTCAAAATGACTGGCTTTGCATTTGTAACCAATGAGAACCTATCTCTGAACTGTTTCCGCATTTCCCTTGTGTGGTATGTGGGCATGTCTTTCTCAGCCTGATGCATCATTTTCCTGGTGTTGTTTAAGTCTCTCATCTCTTGTGATGGAACCTTCCAGGCAAAATGCAGACATCCAAGGTTGTTCCCCAGCTTATAAGTGTAAAGTTCTATGCTCATGGGTAGCTCCAGTTCACTGATGTAATAGTACCTTTGTTTGCGGTCCGAGGGGGCAAAGTCATTCACAATGCAGAGTTCATACTCTGCAATGCTAGCAAGGTGGTTCTCCAGCTTGGTGTACCTGTTGATCAACTTTTCATTACTTCGTACTCTGGCTTCAATCACACGGAGTTCAGTACTGGTTCCATCATCCACTGATCTAGTTGGGAAGACCTGTTTCCTCTGCTCTTGCACTTTCTGGTTGGAAGCCTGCAGATGTTCACTGTACTTGCTTAGTCCCTGTCCTATCTCAACCACTATGTCTTTCACACTTTTCAACTTGGGCTGTTGCAGCAAAGGTAGGGTGGCAACTTTGAACAGTTCTTGTGCATGCATTTCCAGGTCTCTACATGACATTGGAGTAAGAGTGTGTCGATGAAGTGTAGGATTGTTGTACACCTGTGCAAAAGTGTTCTTGTCATACAGGGATCTCAGTGCTTTGGGGAGATAGATGGAGCGGTCAGCAAGTTTCTTCAAATGTGGCAGCATGTACCAAACTGAATTCCTAATGGAAGTCATGATTTCCTTGCTTGATGCTTCATAAGCTTTGGTCCGTACAAACCTATTTTGGGGACACAAAAAAAAGCTTAGTATACTGAAAACCAAGGTCGTAAATGCATACTTTTACCCACAATTATGTACTCTGGATCCAACAGAAAAACCCTCAATGAATATCTGTAAATCTTAAAATCTTTAGTTATAAAAAGGAAAAATCTACTGTGTATAGTAACAAGTGAACTCACCTGAAACCCTGTCCCTTCAACACATCAATGATGTCATTGTATAGACGGATGTCTCCCCTAGTGTTGTTATTGCTACATTGTTGTGTGCTCCCAGTCCCAGCATAGGCTGGAAACATCCACTCCTGCTGACCTTGTTCTCTTGATGCTTTCATCATTACCTGTATACATGTGCATGTGAAAGGAAAAGTAAACCTTTTGTTCCTAGTTCACAATAAATGTGTCTTAATGCAATCAAAGAAATTGAAGAGCTGACAACGTTACTAAATTGGATATCAAAGCTAAAATGATGGGGAAAAAGAATTCTTAAGAAAGACTAAAAAATCCCCCCTCAAAAAAAATAGTACTGCAAAAAGAGCGTTGAGCTTGAATGCGTAGTTTGTTTATAGCTATAGATGCAAATATACCCTAAATAATACCCTAAATATCCGACTGAAAATTAGCAATTTACGTGCCAAATGTGGACCAAAAATTAAAAAAAAAACACACATATTTTGCCAACATCAAGTATAAATAACCAGAAACGAATAAACGATCATTCTCCATGCAAAATACATGCAAGCACGATGCAAGGAGCCTTGATACATTTATGCATTTATTTTATACTCCCCTTCTAGGAATATTTCACCCGTGTTTTTTTTTTTTTTTTCGTACAAGGTACCCGATTCAAAACAGACTTTTCTTACCTCAAAAGCAGTCTTAGGCCTAGGAACACCTTCAGTCGTAGCAGCTGTCTTGTCGATCACCATACGGATGAAACACCCGAACTGCTTGGTTGCCTGCCCCACCTGTAAGCCGGAGTAAACCTCAATGCCTCTCCCGACCTTCTCGTCATTACAGAAGAATTGCACTGTTGCTGATCTTGACAAAACTTGCTTGAAATTGTGTGGTCGAAACTCACTCGCCGCTACAAGTCTCTCGTACAGTTGCGCGAAAGTTAGCTCTCCCTGGCCGACATCGAGCGCGTACCAGTCAACAACAACGTTTCCGCACGCTTGTACGACCTTAATGCTCACATACTTGGCGACCAAGGGTGGTGAGCCCACATACTCTGTAGAACACGACGCCATCTTTCCTCTTTTTAAACTGTGGCGCCCGGACTCTTGTGCGCACGTACACCATCGTTTTGCGGCCATGTGCTCTTTATGGGTTTCACGTCAATCTGACGATTTGCGGCACTGTCGTGAACCCCTTTGGTCATAGTTACAGGAAGCGGAATTTCTTGTTTTTTTTTTCTAGGAACAGGCCAAAATCAATGCGCGCGCGGACGTCATCCATAAAATTTACTTGGTGTGGCCTAAGGGCTAATAAAAATGTTGGCTATTACAGTAAGGGCTAATGGAAAATGTTGGCTATTAGAGTAAGAGCTAATTAAAAATGTTGGCTATTAGTTCTAGTCGTTATCTGTTCTAGTCGTTATTTGTGCTGCGTGTGTGCTCGGCAGATGTGTGTGCGTGTGTGCTTGGTAGAGGCAAGAATTTTAGTACAGTGAGAAAGGGAGGCGCCCTTGACTAAAATGGTACATGCCACTGACGTAACGTGGTTAACCGTGGTTAAATTTCAAGAATTATGTACATTTATAACCATCCAATAGATAACGACATTTAGGAGATTGAGTTGAATCTACATGATGGACATACAGCGTGTTGGAACATTAAACCTTCATATTGTGTGTACAACTGTCTTCGTACTGTAACTTGGTAGGTGCAAAGATCAAAACACGAAAACGTGTTCCTTTCATTCAAAGTAAACACACTTGCTGGAGATTTTTTAAAGACATAACCTTACCTTACCTTACCTTACTTGGGGCCCCTTGGCCCCGTGCGGAGCTATAGGCCACCGACGATTTCCCTCCATCTAGCTCTGTTCTTGGCTTCTCTCTCAACATCCTTCCAGCGCATTCCCAGTTCAGACAGCTCCTTCTCCGTGTCTCGCCTCCAGGAGTTTCTGGGACGGCCCCTCCTTCTTTTCCCTCTGGGGTTTCAGGACAGAGCCTGCCTGGTGGTGCTGTCAGCTGGCTTTCTGACGGTGTGCCCTATCCAGCTCCACTTCCTTCTCAGGATCTGTATGGCAACTGGTTCCTGTCCTGCCCTACTCCACAGTTCTTCATTTCGGATCTTCTCCGGCCATCTGATGTTGTATATGCGTCTGAGGCAGTTGCTAATGAACGTCTGTATCCTGTGTTGTGTTGACTTGTTCATTATCCATGCCTCTGCCCCGTACAGCAAGACTGACTTGACGTTGGAGTTGAAAATGCGTACCTTTGTGTCCATGTGGATTTCCCTGGAGGCCCAGATGTTCTTCAGCATGACTAATAATGTGTGTCTGCAGTAGGTAATTGTCTAGTATAGTTAGAAGCAATTATATTTAAATCAATAGTTGATGTAGATTTTTAGTACCACACTTTTTGGATAATACCACACTTGTTTTTCACTATGGTGATATAGACTCAGAAAATGAAGGGCTCTCTTTGGCTGAGGGATAGTAGCCATGTTCTACTACAAATATAAGACAGGAAATAAGAATCTGCCTGAAGTTTTGGACAAAATGGCCAAACCCTTTTTAGGGGGTGGAAACTGGCTAATTGTCATTGATACGGCTGAAAGTCATAATTCGTCCGCTTATATCGTTTGCTGCATTCTATTCTAATCTACAGTCATACTGGACAGTAATGTTCATTTTGTTGTCATACTAAACAGTTCTTTGCAATTACTTAACCCTACCTAGACCGGGCTTTTTTTGACATGGGGGGACGGGGGGGGGGCTCTTTTGACCCCCCCTAAGAACTCGCGAACGGTATGTCGTATGACCACCAAATTTTCAGAGAATGGTGTACTAGTAAAGATTTATCATATCTACAATTTTTATGTCGTTATGATGTAATATGACGTCATTATGACGTCATTAATGTGATTTTTTTGGCCAAAACCGTCTAAATAGGTTTTTCCCTGAAAACTAAATGGTATTCAACGTAACTGTACCAAAAGTGTTTGTGACAGAATATGATGGTGTACTAAGCCTTATGTTGCCCATAGCAACACCGGTGACGTCATAAAATGACGTCATGCATATTTAAGATATCCGCCATCTTGGATCATCAATCTTGAATTTTCAAAAATAGTTTTTTTTCATGATAAAGCCTAAAATACATCGTAAACATACTAAAGACCTTAATTTAAACCTTTTTTGGAAAAAGAAATGGAAGTATTGATGCAATTTTAATGAAAATAACCTGTATATACCTGTTCTAATTATATGGTCCGCCATGTTGGATTTTGGCCAATGACGTCATCAAATTAGCATAAATTATGCATATTTAATGATAAAATTTACATAAAATTATATGGGGTGTTATTAATATTAGAAACCATTAGTAACTTGACATAAACATAAACTTCTATTGTTGAAACAAAAAGTACTAAATTTAGCAAAAAATGCCTGTCAGAAACCCGTTGCCATGGCAACACAAAAATTATTATCTTATTCCAATGATAGAGAATTGTTGCCAACAATATTCTAGGAAAAGTCACCAAGTTTGGCCGTTCTACGGCTAGCCGTTCAGACACTAGGTGACATCAAAGTTGCCGCGGGCACTTTTAGCCCCCCCCCCCCCGGTCTACGGTAGGGTTAAGCTTGTGATAATGCTGGAAAGTATGCTGTTTTGTTTATGTTCATTATGTGGGAGAACAAAGGTCCACGGTAAAGTTACCTTACAAAAGCATTTACAAAAACACCGACATTCTTGGGTTACACCATGTCAAAGAATGCAGGTCATAGTTGATGTATGTGTCCCTGACTGCTTTGTCTGCTGTAATGTTGACATTAAAAAGCTACTGCTGGCCCTAAGGGCACGAATTCTCGCTTTTCAATAAGGCACATCCATGGGATATGGATCATAGGCAACATGGTATTTGCACCGCCGTAAAGGATCGAATCTAGAGACTAAAGACAAGTCCGTGGCTCTTCCGTTGGCTATGGCACAATCGGCCAAACTCATGAATTGCTATACAAAGATACAAATCGGCATTTCAAACCACAGACTTTAGCTAACATAAGCAATAATCAGTAAACAAGTTTGACCTGGTTGTCTCGGTGTGATCATACTACCTGTCGGATGACCTCGCCGGGTCATGACCCCCAGAAAAGAACTGCGCATGCTGCCTGTAGTCTTTCTAAACATGGCCGTGATTGTCGGCTGGATAACTGAGTCTGTCTTGGAGATTTTGCAGATCTCTGGGCTGACACTTCAGTCTTTTTTCGTCTTCTGTACGGCCTTTATCCTGGCATGTTTCCTCTTGAAGAGACGTGGTAAACTGCCTCCCTACCCGGCAGGACGTGTGCCTGTTCTCGGGCACCTCCTCGCCTTGGGCCGAGCGCCTCACCTCAAGCTGACGGCGTGGAGGCGGCAGTACGGGGACGTCTTCATCGTCAGGATGGGGATGGAAGATGTGGTGGTTCTCAACGGCTACGCTGCCGTCAAGGACGCGCTCGTGGACAGGACCGGGCTGTTCGCCTCGAGGCCTGAAACTTACCTGAATGACTTATTTGTAGAAGGTGAACATTTATTCACTTATGCTCTTCTATGCTGAAGTTATGCAAAAGGATTTTAAACGTAAGTCATGCAAAAGATTCAACACTAAACGTAAGAACTTACCAAGGACAGTCTTGGATACTTTGTCTGCTGTCTTGTGACAGAAATAGCCCTTGTAGTTGTGTCTACAGCAGCCTCGTTGCTAATTGTACGTGACTACAAAGTGAGACTAAAGCGTCAACACTGTGTCCTGTCAGCAACATGTATTGAAATAGATGTAGTGTTTATAAAATAGATATGATGGGGTTATGTTTTCAGGGTTGTTTGCGTGTGTTTAGTGTTTGTGAACAAGATAACTCGAGAAGACCTTCATGGATTGACTTGATATTTGTTAGGTGGGTAGGTCTTGATGAGACCTGAAAATGATTAGATTTTGGGCCACCTGGCGACTTGTCATGGTACTGCAGCAGAACTTCCGGTTTTGACCGTAGTGACATGATTTTGAGCCCCATAGCTGCTTGCTCTGGAACTGCAGGTAGGTTTGAAGAGAAATGTTTAAAGGACCAATTGATCGTCGTGATTTTTGGTATGTAGGTAGCTTGAGTGATGATTGACATAATAATATAACAATTATGCAAATATGGATGTAATTTGCATAAGTCATGAGGAAATTTTATAAATCAGCGGCATTCCATAATAGAACTATTCTTTGACAAGCTTGTGACATATGAAATTAAAAATGAGAGAAACACAGGCAGATATGGATTATGCAAATGAAGACTTAATTTGCACAATTAATGAGAAAATGTTATAGTTCCAAAGTGGTACCTGTCTGTAATTTCATTTGTGAAGGTGAACATCATTAAACATAACTTATTCAATTTAGGATTCTATTTGCATAATCAGGGGGATTAATATATAATTTCTGAGTCTTAAGGCTAACATCATTTGGCGAAGGAATGAGATGGGGCTCTAGTTGAGACATATTATTACCTTCGCCAGGAAGTTATGCTTTTGATTTTGGCTAAGCATTTTGTAACCTTTATGATATGAATTTTGTACAACCTGCTACACACATATACACATGTAGTATTGGGCCATTTGAAATTAGATCCCTGGTTTTGCTACTGTAGTTCTCTTCGGTGCACAATATTACTGAAAGGTTAAGATCATCGCTAAAGGTATACGATCGTAAAACCGTTTTCTCCAGGCATAGCATTTGAACGCTGGGGGACCACGTTCAGACAGAGAAAGAGCTTCGCCACCGCCCTCCTAAAAAAAACTCGGCATGAAGGTTGGAACTGGCAGCATCGAGGAGAACATCCGAGAGGAGGCAGGATGTCTCCGCAACAGGGTTAGACAAGATTTGATGAACAATTCTTAATAAACGAATTCCCGTACTTTTTTACTCGAATTCCTGTATAAAACTAGTTTTGTCATTGTATCGTACCCACTGTCAGGAGTAATAAGTCGATATGTATGTGTTATCTTTTTCTCTTTTGAACATTGTTTCTCGATGACGTTTAGTCATGACATTTCTAATCTAATGACGAATGATTTTTATCATTCCTCTGACCAACGCCTCATGAGGCCGATTCTATCTGTCATGATTTTGCAGATAAACAAATTCTGTTCAGATTGCAGAATACAACGGAAACCCCACCGACATCGCCCATAACGTGACCGTAGCGGTTGCAAACGTCGTCTGTTCCATGGTGATGGGGAAGCGGTACGACTACCAGGACGAGACGTTCCGGGCACTGTCAGAGGCGGTCGCCGCGATCGAGGCTGAAAGTCGAGCTGGACAGATCATCGCCGTCTTCCCATTACTACGGTTTGTTCCTGTCGGTAAGTACAATATTGGAAGATTACACAGTCCTTAAGCAAACTTACATCTGTAAGTGGCTAGTCTTACAGGGAAATCATGTCAATTATACTTTGAACAACATTGACTATAATGTTCCAGTCAACAGCTTTAGTCAGTTTGGTAAGATATAGATATACGAGGACTTCTTGATTTCTTTACCGAAACTTTGCATTCATTAGCTAGGTATTCCACATTATATTTCACAGTGAATAGAGCCAGCACCAAACTGTTGGAAAATATCAAAAAGATCGAAAATGTGATAAGAGATGAGATATCTCGTCATCGCGAGAACCTGGATCGCGAGAACCCGCGGGACTTCCTGGACTTCTGCCTGCTGGAGGTTGAGAAGCAGGAGAAGGTGGAGGGTCTGACAGAGGAGCACATCATGGGCATGGCACGAGACCTCTTCATTGCCGGAATAGACACAACCACCAACACACTTCGCTGGAGCCTGCTCTATATGACTTTGAACCCGGACATCCAAATCAAGGTATAAGTACTTGTCAGGATTAGATATTACCCTATGGTTCAATGCAAAACTCATGAAATGCTGACAAGAAACACTTGACATCCTCTTTTTTTAAATTTTTATTTCTCTTTCTGAGCATTTCCTACTGACTGCCAAACATTATTTCTTGTAACTTTTTGAACACTTAGAACATATTTATTATTATCATATTCAGTTGAGTTCATTCCTGCAAGTTAATGCCCGAGGGCTGATTTAAAAAAAATACTGACAACAGAGACCTGAACACAAAGTACCTTTAACAGGTGCAGCAGGAGCTTGATGCCGTTGTTGGTGAGGGTCTGCCCACCCTGTCCCACCGTTCCCAGCTGCCCTACGTGAACGCCTGTCTGCTGGAGGTCATGAGGATCCGGCCAGTCACACCTCTTGCTGTTCCCCACGTCACCACAGAGATGGCCAAAGTGTTGGAATATGACATCCCTAAGGGTACACAGGTAGCCTATCATCATGTTTTCCAACGTTGCATTTGAAAGAAAAAGGTTACTAACTTCTCCAGGGGGTGGTTCCTTTCTGCGAGAAAGAAATATAAATTCTTATAACATGCTATGTTTTTAGTGTGTGTGTATGTACGTATATCGACGTGTTTTCTATTTTGTCTGACACAGATACTAGCGAACCTTTACTCCCTCCACATGGACTCCGCCTACTGGCCTGATCCGGACCGGTTTGACCCCGGAAGGTTTCTGGACGCGGAAGGGAACGTCATCAACAAGCCTGAATCTTTCATGCCTTTTGGCGGAGGTGAGGCGTAGAGATATCATTCTTAGAACCGCAGTTATGATTGTATATCAGTTTCTTTTCGATAGTGGCTTATTTAACAACTTGGCGTCATTCATGTCCAGGCCGACGCGTGTGTCTTGCGGAGCAGCTGGCCAGGATGGAGCTTTTCCTGTTCTTCTCGACCCTGCTGCAGTCCTTCACCTTCAGGACGCTAGAGGGCGCTCCACGTCCAAGAACTGAAGGTCTCTGTGGCCTGACGTTGCCGCCGCATCCGTATACAGTCTGTGCGATCCCGCGTTAGTTATGTGGGTTTATGGTATAGGGAAATATTGGATCTTAGCTAATGTAGCAACTGCCCCTACAATATCAATTTTGAAACTTTGAGTCAATGGTGGCAGCTTTCTTAAACATGTTATAGATACATGATCATAGGAGATAAACTTGTTTCCTACAATCTAATAGTTTCTATGTACAGAGGAAATGGATAAGTCACGCACTGTGGACGTGGAGAACAAGCTTCTTCAGGAAGAATTTTTAGAAATATACATTTATAACCGGCCAATATATAACGACATTTAGGAGCTTGGGTTGAATCTACATCAGAGGCGTACGACGTGTTGGAACATTAAACCTTCATATTGTGTGTACAACCGTCTTCGTACTGTAACTTTGTAGGTGCAAAGATCAAAACACGAAAACGTGTTCCTTTCATCCAAAGTGAACACACTTTCTGGAGTTTAAAGAAATGTCAACTATAATCAGCAGTAATGTGTGTCTGCAGTAGGTGAATGAATGAATGATACTTGATTTCCGTGTCGTGCGCTATCCCGCGCCCAGCCCGCGTGGGCTTATACGACACCGATTCAATAAGTTATACATAAACAAAAGACGATCAAAGGAACAGATAACAGAATCCAAACAAAATATGAACGCAAATAAAGGTAGGCTATATACAATAATGGTGAACAAATAAGTGAACTCATAGCAGATCGTAAATGCAAATAAACAAATCTGTACAAACCAAGAGTTCACAAAATAAATACAAGTACATAAGGTAAATCAAACATAATAAGAGAAAACAAACGTGCAGAAGTAACAAAAAGTGACAACTGCTGATGTGTTATGAATACAGGTATTTTCTTCTTTTCCCCCACGCTCGATAAATGAAAGTTGCTAGGTCAGATACACCCTCGTTAAAGACTTAATTCTATTTTCATCTCTTTCCCATGTGATGTCAGGTGATTTTGTATACGAAACATATTTTCTCGAAGATCATCATAAAAGGGACAGTAAAAAAGAAAATGTGTTTCGTTTTCTACTTCATCCAGGTCACACATGGTACATATTCTATTTTCCTCAGGAATTCCCTGGTACCGTAATTGTTATTGATACGAATGGAAGTCATAATTCGTCTGCTTATATCGTTTGCTACATTCTTTTTAATGTACAGTCATACTAAAAAGTTGTTAGCGGTATTACTTATACATATAGAATACAACACGGGGTATCGGCCCGACCTCGGGTCGGATCGGCCGGAGGGCGATCCGACTCGCGGGAGGGCCGGGACCGAGGGCGATGCGGAATACACCGTGTTGTATTTTATTTATGTCATACCCACCCAAGAAAACACGCCTGTCAATGCAAGATGAGCCAAAAGTTGGTGCCACTGAACCCTAAAAAGCAACAACATCAATTCCAACGTCCGGATTCTGTATTCGAATTTTCGAAAGGTGCACAAGCGGGTAGGGCGAAACGCGTTCGAATAGTTTTATGGAAGCGTTCGATAACGGGTTCCGGACCGGGCCGTACCGTCAAGTACGGCCCGGTCCGAACCCGCTATCATTCGTTATCGCGGCCCGGGTATGATATAAAACACCTGACTAGACAGTAATGTTCATTTTGTAGTCATACTAAACAGTTCTGGAAACTGAAAAGACCTGGCAAATTAAACAACTAAAATTTTCTTGATCATTCTTTTTCTATACATGTAATTAGTTTCAAACTGATTTTTTGAATAAATGTATACGATGGACAACCACGTACTAGTATATAATCTATGGCAGGCGGAACATCAACATATTATGCAAATAATAATTTTTATGATTAATGTAAACATTTTTTATTTCTTAATGGTTAATAATAGGAATTTATAACCCGTCATATCCAATCTCAAGTAGATCCTGACTGTTTTGAATATACATTCTAGTGCATTCATTATGTGTGTGTCCATTAATTACAACCATTTCCATGTCAAATAATGTCAAACTAAAAGTCATCCTTTGATACTTGCTTTGCCTCTGGATTGAGAAAAGTATTGTCTGCATCCACAGCACTGGCTACGACCATTGGTGTTGTGATTGGAGCCGTGGTAGCCGTGGTGGTGGTCATTGTCGCTGGCATTGGCATTGGCAGTCTCCTTTTGGCTTGAGGTTCAACACCAAATGTTTACATAGAACCAGCTAAGAAGTAGAGGAAGACGCTGTATTTTTATATTTCCACAGCAGCCCTGTCGTTTGTATTAATTCCAACTTCATTACTTTTAATAGCATTAAACACACTAAAAAACAATGTCTTTATAGATACGTTTGTTGTTCTATTACCAATCCAGTAACAGCACTAAAAAGGAAATGGATGCCCCTGAAACAATACCAAAGCTAGCTGCATATGATTCCTTTTAGTATACTGTCTATGTAAAGAAAGAAGGATCACTTGCACTTCATATATATGAATTTGAATATTCCTAACGTCCTACGATGGTGATATAATCATATAATAATGAGAGTTATTTACTATGTTGCAGAAGAAGGAGGCAGCTGAGTATGCTGCCCTCAAAGACTCGGAGTCATGGTGAGCAAATCTTACAGTAGACCTTATCAGTAAATTGTCTGCAAAAAAGTTTGTTTTTCCTCACACTAACAATATTCTGAATAACTTTTGCAGATCTTCGCTGCTGAAAACAGGTGTGTTTGAACAAGTATCTTCATCAAGAAATGTTGAGAACGTAGACATAGCTTTTGTAGACATTAGATTCTTTATTTTGTGAAAAGCAATGACTGCAAGTTACTGGTACAAATGTGTGGTCCATTGTGCTAAAGGAATACAAGATGGCAGTTAGTACTATTCACCTGTAGGTTGTGGTACACAGTAAGTAGCCCCTATACAGTACACACATACATATACAAGCTTTCCTCTACACTGATACGTAGATCTGACATTGAAATAGAAAGCCAGTAGTATAATTGGCAGTATCTCTATAACATCAATAGTAAAAGAAAAGAGTATTAACTACACAGACAAAATTTAGTGAAATTCAGCTCGTTGAATATCAATAAAACTTTGTAAATGCAGAGAACGATTCATGGATGCTTTAGCCAACCCCTGCGTTTGTACATTTTGTGTGGAACTGAATAAATTAAACTTTAAAATACTTTTGCGACTTCCGTGTATTGTTCAGTATTTTAAACTATTTCTTTTTTTTTTCATCGCTTTGTTGAGATGGTTATTTATATCTTTATCTGTACCTCCATCATAATCAAAAGTACTTCCCAGATATGTAAAGGTGTTAGTTTGTTGGATATAGGGGGTATTCTTTTACACAACCAAACTTATCCTACCTTGCTTACGAATGAACAGACAGAATGTATGGCGTATACACAATCACACAATCCTGCCGCAAAATAATGATGATTAATATTCTTTTAACGTGCAATTACGTACGGTCGATGTACTAAACCCTTTATACAATACATTCAGAAAGGAAACTTCTCTATAAACAAACTTGGTTTTTTTATATTTATGTCCTCTTAAACCTAAAAAAATACATTGGCGATATCTGCATTGTGCTGAACCTACATTTTTTTTATAATTCTATTGTGCTCAACCACAATCAAAACTCAAAAACATTACCACAGAGCAGTTTATATCAATAAAGAGCTGGTTACGTAACATTTCCGACTTGCATACACGCAACTGTACTGCTGATATAACAAAGCAAAAGAGATCTAAATTGCAAAGCATGGGAATTTTTGGGACCTTTTTAAAGCTGCATTATGTATCTTTAGAACGATGTTACATAATACACCTTTTAAAGCTGCATTATGTAACATCAGGACGATGTTACATGATACACCTTTTTAAAGCTGCATTATGTAACATTAGGACAATGTTACATAATGCACCTTTTAAAGCTGCATTATGTAACATCAGGACGATGGGAAATGTTTTTTTTCTGGACAATTTTTTTCAAAGTAAGTGAAACCCTCCCTACTCCATTGCAAATAACCGCAATTGAGGAAGTGGAGGTGCCTTACGAGTGTATTTAAAATCAGGAGACACAGCCGTCAGCCATGTTTAATTTGTTTTCATTCTGCTAGTTTGTGGTGGTACAACAAAATGAGAGCGCCTCGGGTGAGCTGGTTTAGGGACGAGCATAAATGTCAGAAATTTGACAAATATGTTGAGAAAAGGACAATCACACCCAGGTACCCAAATAGCACAGTTTGTTGTGACAAAATAAATGTTAGCCTCTACCAGGCTTCGGAAGGCGGTTGGAAAGAGTAGAAATCGGCCAAATAGAGATATAACATACCAGGGGAGTTGGTCCGCGCTTAGAGAACAGTTTGCAGCAACTAAGTGCAGACCAACTCCCCTGGCATGTTATATCTCTATTTGGCCGATTTCTACTCTTTCCAGCCGCCTCCCGAAGCCTGACAGAGGCTAACAAAATGCCTCTTTACAGGACTCCCTAGCGGACCATGGGAAGCTCATCTTCCTCGGCGTCCCCGCGCCCGGAACATATGATGACGACTCCTCCCAAGATCGTGAAGACCGCCTGTACCCAGGTCAGGTAGAAGGAGTAGCCAAACGGCACCGGCACGCCCGGAGTGTGGACGCGATTCACGGCGTAGCCGGTAAAGGCAACGGCGGCGATGATGCCACAAAACCCTGTTGGAAGATTAAAGGCAGCAATATAAGAAGACCATTGTATTAGAGGAGCAATTTTCTGAAGCTTGTTTGTATATGGGTTAATGGTTATTGCCGTACCTCTAGAGCAATATTTTATATAATTATTTAACCCATATATGCAGTCAAACTCGTCTAAGATGACCGCCCATGGGACCTAGGAAGAGTGGTCTTCTTGGACAAGTAGCCCTCTTATACAAAAAGCATGGGGAGAAGACAAAACAGAGAACGAAAAATCCGCATCAAACGTTCCACCCATTTTACAATATAGACTGCGCCATTATTGACCCAAAGTGCCACAATCGGCGCCATTTTTCTGCATGGCACAAAGACTGATGACATGCTGTCGACATCAATGGCAAACTGGCCGATTCCATCAAGATTTCTCCCCCTTGTTAAAATCAAGAAAATCTGCAGTGTCCTAGCCGTATGACAGACCAGGGAGGTTGAAATTTGATCTTGCACCTCCCTGAACAGCAGCTGCAGACTGAGTCCTGATAGTTAACACTAGCCGAATTTATCGGGGGGTTATGCAGTACAACCTCCTTGGTAAAACTATTTTTAAATTATCAAATCACGAAGAAGATGAAGAAGAGGAAAAAAAAACCTTTCATACATTGGTATGAACTGAAATACAAAGGGAAAAATATATTTCATCCAAACCTCGGTATGCAGTGAAATATAGAAACGATATCAAACGTACCTGCAAAAATAATCATACCACCACCGATCGTCTTGGCGTTGTTGGAGTTCTTTTTCAGGGTGAAGCAGGCCAGAGCTAGACCGGGGATGAGCAGCAGTACTCCGATCACGGCAAAGGCACGGGAGGCATGGACAGTAGCGGGCAGCCGACTGATATCTACAGAACACAACACGGTATTCTCTATAATTGTAGTCATGATACATTTCCTAGTTTTCGAAATTTATTAGGTAGAACAGAAACAAAATGGAATTAGACAAACGGTGTATCATTAGCTCCATATGTACGTTCATACATCTACATCTACAACTGCGAGAGGAATTGTACGTTGTAATACATATAGTTTATGCTGTAAATTTGTTGGTTCACGGATTCGCCCGCTTCATTTTTTTCTGATTTGCAGAAAAGATTCTAGTCCAGAAAAAAATGAGAAATGTATTGTTTTCCCTCATGTTTCTCCTCCTCCTGCCATTTCTTTGAAGATTTAACTCTGCCTTTCTTCAGCCGAATGATCTGGAATTTAGCATGGAGCTAGATAGAGTGGGCAAATACCCCCAGACAATTTTTTTAAACAGGCCTTTAAAATTGTTTTATTTGGTTTTTAGGCCATTTTTAGGCAAAAAATTATATATTTTGGGATCGGGAGCCCTGTACTAAAAAAACTAATGACCTGAAATTTGGTATTGGGATACCTTGGACAAATGTCTACAGAATGATATACAATGCCACTTTAAAGCTGTGTAAATTTTTGGCTCCTGTGCCCTAATATTAAGTCCGAATGACCTGAAATTTGCCCCCGGCCAATTGGAACGAGTTTGAGTGATTGACGGGCTACAAAGTAGCTGATTGTTAGCCATCACCCTACGCCCTACTTCATGCATCCATGCGCACGCAGTAAACGATCCCCAAGCACATTTTAAAGGGGATTTGGTATACTTATGCCATTTTCCAAGTTGCCAACACATAATTTATTGGACACAATGGTCCAAAACCGAAAATAGTTATAAAAGAATTTTGTAGATGCTTGCTCAGATAGACTGACATTTTACGCAGAAAATTAGTCTACCAACAAGTGTCCATCTACATATACATTTTAGGGTAAAGGTGACATGTTTAGCGCTGTCTCAGACTAATCATTACATGTGAAGACATGGTCATAATATTCCGATGTGAGGATTAAGGCCGCAGCAAGCAAATTTTATGGATGACATCAGCGCACGCATTAGTTTTCGCCTGATTTAGGAAAAAAAGAAATTTTGTTCCTGTCTGAAAGTGGTCAACATGACTAAATTTGGCAAAGATGTCTGTTGTCATGTGGGAACGTGGATGGCAGATAAACATGAAGTAAGGAGGAAGGACAAGGTTCTGATTTATATTGTGTTGTCTTTTACTTTGATGCAGTGAACAGGTTAACTGTACTAGAGATACGGGAGATGCATTCACACATATGCTGCACTGATCGACTCGATCCGGACAATTCTATCCTAGTAGGAATGGAGTCATAGACTCGTCTTGCCCCCGATAAACGGTTTGGACATAAGTTGTTTTTTCTCTTACCCGTATAGGAATTATTATATATTGTTGGCGTTTCTTTCTGTTTATTTCCTTCAAGGACAGTGGGATTACATCTTTTTTTTTTTGCCTCACACACAGACACACACACACACACACACACACACACACACACACACACACACACACACACCGCAATTTCATGCCGGCAACACGAATGCTCCCTTGCGGTGTTTGGCGCCGCTAGGGGATCATCGTATTTTTCTCTTTTACAGGAACTTGGGTGGGAAAAATTAACTGATCGACGTTATGTCCACTCTCTTGTTTTACTTCATAAAATTGTCCATGGCCAAGCTCGTAAGTACGTAACTGATCTAATCCCACCCGAGGTCTCTGAATCATACCACCTTCGCAACAAACGCAATTTACAAGCACTATTCTGCAATTATATTTGTTTTCAAAAATCTTTTATGCCAAATTCAATCCAGTTATTGAACCGTCTCGACCCTAGTGTTCGCTTGTTGAACGCCTCTTTGTTTAAATCATATTTGGTCAAATCTGTACATGTTCGCCCTGTTGTTAAAACATATTTTAGTTCGGGACCAGGGTACACCTGTGCCCTGTTAACGCGCCTTCGGGTCGGAACCTGCAGCTTAAATCATAGTCTGTTTGTGGGTGGTCCTTGGCTAGCTTATAGACACTCGCGCTTTTGTTTTTCATTATTTTCATAGAATCACGTGATAGTTGTGTATCCACAAAGAGAGAACGCTAGGACGTAATTTATAGTTAAAATCATTTATATTAAAGTGAAGTTCGGATATATTTAGAATGACTTTGTGTCATTAAACTATGCAAAAAAAAGAAATGTGGTCTCCACGGCCCAGCTAGCATATACTAGTATGGGGATATGGGGATATTGGGTTATTCGCTCGGCCGCGGCAAAGCCAAACAATTAAATTAAGTTACCAAATGTGGCTATCATGATAAATAAAAGTAACGTTAGAAATAAGGGGAGGGTACGGAATAATAACACCCCCTGCGGCAAAACTACCCGGCTATTTCAAGATCGGGTGTGCCAATTTATATCCATCACATCCTGTTGGTAATTTTATTGAACTTATCATTCAAATACAGTAATTGTCAAGACAATCCTGTACTGTGTTGGTGAATAAATGTTCTGTTTTTTTTTTGTTTTTTTTAATTTAGCCAGGGTGGCCCTATCAGTGACTAAGCACTGCTTAACAGCGGGGGTTCTGGACACATAAAAACATACAAATGATACAAGAAACAATGTGGCAAAGCATACAGAAATACTAATCTGGTTTCAATGCCAATCGAAATACTTCAAAACGTAACAAACTGAATGCTTTAATCATTTTAAAACATTTGGCCGGAGCCAAACACTGTTCGGCTTCTTCCAACCATGGTTAGGAGTAGGTTGGCTGTGGTTGGCTGGTCTTCGGTCAGATCGGTCACAGTTTGGCAGAAGTTGTGCAGTGTTCGGGAGGTCAAATTCGTGAATGTGTGACACGGGCGTGGCGCATTTTACTTTGGGTATATTGATATTAAGTCCGAATGACCTGAAATTTGCCCCCGGCCAATTGTTCTCCCTAAGACCACAGCAAGTAATGTTTATGGATGACATCAGCGATCGCATTCATTTTCGCCTGATTTTGAAATTTGCGGGATTTGCCAATTACAACCTGACAACATGGTAATGATATCAAGTTATGTTAATGCATAGTGAGGGATTCTTTTCAACAGGAAAGGAACTGTTTTGAGTGATTGACGGGCTACAAAGTAGCTGATTGTTAGCCATCACCCTACGCCCTACTTCATGCATCCATGCGTACGCAGTAAACGATCCCCAAGCACATTTTAAAGGGGATTTTGTATACGTATGCCATTTTCCAAGTTGCCAACACATAATTCATTGGACACAATGCTCCAAAGCCGAAAATAGGTATAAAATAATTTTGTAGATTTACCTTCTTGCTCAGATAGACTGACATTTTACGCAGAAAATTAGTCTACCAACAAGTGTCCATCTACATATACATTTTAGGGTAAAGGTGACATGTTCAGCGCTGTCTCAGACTAATCATTACATGTCAAGACATGGTCATAATATTCCGATGTGAGGATTAAGGCCACAGCAAGCAAATTTTATGGATGACATCAGCGCACGCATTAGTTTTCGCCTGATTTAGGAAAAAAAAGAAATTTTGTTCCTGTCTGAAAGTGGTCAACATGCCGAAATTTGGCAAAGATGTCTGTTGTCATGTTAGAACCTGGATGGCAGAACATGAAATGAGGAGGCAATATAAGGTTCTGATTTATATTGTTTCGTCTTTTACTTTGATGCAGTGAACAAGTTAACTGTACTAGAGACAATTCTATCCCAGTGGGAATGGGGTCATAGACTCGTCTTGCCCCCGATAAAATGTTTGGACATAAGTTGTTTTTTTCTCTTACCCGGATAGGCTGCGCAGATTGTCACTCCCAAGTTAGTAAAGCACGTCTTCCACAATCCCATCTCTGCTCCAGCCCCGCCCTGGGCTGCCGACAGCCAGGCGGTCGTCGCTATCCCCACCACAAACACCACCAGCCCGAGAAAAGAGCAGCCGATTCCACCGACCAGAAGACGGTTCATCTTGCCACAGTGTTGTGGTCAGGTTTTACGTCTCGATAAGATCAGTTATGACGCTTCAGAAAGGCGTCGACCGACAGGGTCACGAAATGAGAGGCTGGAAATGAGACAAACTGGAGAGGAGCGGCGGAAATAAGTCTTTGTTCGGTCCGTTACGTCATCGTATCTAAGCACGTGATCGAAACTAGGCTCGTGATTGGTCGAATTCGTTGGTAGGTGCTGATCGACTAAAAACAAACGTGACTGGAATTATTATATATTGTTGGCGTTTCTTTCTGTTTATTTCCTGCAAGGACAGTGGAATTACATCTTTTTATTTTGCCTCTCTCTCTCTCATAACCCAGAAAAAATTGCTGTAATGCAAAAAAATATATAAATCATTCTATGCCAAACCATGTATCAATGTACCAAGTGGCCAATGGCCTTGCATTGAGCGACACCGTTAAAAAAAAACGGTTCGTGAGCTGCCAACACACATGCGCGCACACACACACACACACACACAGAACCACACACACACACACCGCAATTTAATGCCGGCAACACGAATGCTCCCTTACGGTGTCTGGCGCCGCTAGGGGATCATCGTATTTTTCTCTTTTACAGGAGCTTGGGTGGGAAAAATTAACTGATCGACGTTATGTCCACTCTCTTGTTTTACTTCATAAAATTGTCCATGGCCAAGCTCGTAAGTACGTAACTGATCTAATCCCACCCGAGGTCTCTGAATCATACCACCTTCGCAACAAACGCAATTTCCAAGCGCTATTCTGCAATTCTACTTGTTTTCAAAAATCTTTTATACCAAATTCAATCCAGTTATTGAACAGTCTCGACCCTAGTGTTCGCTTGTTGAATGCCTCTTTGTTTAAATCATATTTGGTCAAATCTGTACATGTTCGCCCTGTTGTTAAAACATATTTTAGTTCGGGACCAGGGTACACCTGTGCCCTGTTAACGCGCCTTCGGGTCGAAACCTGCAGCTTAAATCATAGTCTGTTTGTGGGTGGTCCTTGGCTAGCTTATAGACACTCGCGCTTTTGTTTTTCATTATTTTCATAGAATCACGTGATAGTTGTGTATCCACAAAGAGAGAACGCTAGAACGTAATTTATAGTTAAAATCATTTATATTAAAGTGAAGTTCGGATATATTTAGAATGACTTTGTGTCATTAAACTATGACAAAAAAAAAGAAGAAATGTGGTCTCCACGGCCCAGCTAGCATATACTAGTATGGGAATATTGGGTTACTCGCTCGGCCGCGGCAAAGCAAAACAATTAAATTAAGTTACCAAATGTGTCTATCATGATAAAAAAAAGTAACGTTAGAAATAAGGAGAGGGTACGGGATAATAACACCCCCTACGGCAAAACTACCCGGCTATTTCAGATCAGGTGCGCCAATTTATATTTATCACATCCTGTTGGTAATTTTATTGAACTTATCATTCAAATACAGTAATTGTCCAGACAATCCTGTACTGTGTTGATGAATAAATGTTCTCTTTTCTTTAGCCAGGGTGGCCCTATCAGTGACTAAGCACTGCTTTGCAGCGGGGCCCTGGACACAAAAACATACAAATGATACAAGAAACAAAACGTAAAGAAATACTAATCTGGTATCAATGCCATCCGGAATACTTCAAAACGTAACAAACTGAATGTTTTAATCATTTTAAAACATTTGGCTGGAGCCAAACACTGTTCGGCTTCTTCCAACCATGGTTAGGAGTAGGTCGGCTGTGGTTGGCTGGTCTTCGGTCAGATTGGTCACTGTTTGGGAGAAGTTGTGCAGTGTTCGGGAGGTCAAATTCGTGAATGTGTGACACGGGCGTGGCGCATTTCACTTTGGGTATATTTTAACAGCTAAGAAAGTAACTCCATGTAGTGAGATTTTTTTTGAAAATTCATTTTTACACATAGAGCTAATCAGGTCATTTGACGAAGGCTTTCGAACGTTAATATTTTTTAGGTTATGACTGAGAAAAGCTTTAAATTTTAAATGCTTAACTGACCACAAAAGCGTGATTTGTTGTCATACTTAGACATACCACGACGCGGATTTTACAAGTGATCTTCCCCTTTCTGTTCAGAATGTTGACAATCTAGGAGCCGATAAATTCACACTGAAGACGAATTTCAGACCTGGTGCTACACCATACAGATATAGTTAGAACCACAATTGTTACAATGTTTAAATAAAAAAATTGCAGCCAGTGTTACTAGTGTAAAGTTTGCATTCATTTTATATTAAAAAATGGTCATTGTTTTAACATTTAGCCCGTTAGTTATACATATCTAGGATAGTTTTTGCAGATAAGTTGCTACAATATTTTAAAACATAAACTGTACTTCACAAAGGATTGCAAAACACTTATCTCCTGTTGTTCTTTTGATTCCAACAACACAATACATAATGACGACACACCGACGACGTTTTTCAACTGATTTTTACGAGGAGGGCACTGAAACGAATGAACGAACAATAGATATACTAATTTTTCAAGTGACGAAAGTCATGTAAAGTGTCTTTCCCAGGGGCACAAGGTTAGTGACATAGCAGGATTCTTACCCGGGACCCCTTGGTTCCAGACCGAACAATCTGTGCATGTGTGTGTTATTCCACACAACCCCACCCTCTTTTGTTATTTGGGTGATAGATAGTAAGGACAATAAAATTACTACAGTGAGGGTTGTTAAATCAAAGATCTGGACTTTTACACAACTGTTGGAAAAGCGCGAGAACCTTATGCAATAAACGTTTAGTTTTTGCTATCGTTCCGAAATTGGGCCCCAAGCAACAACTGTGAAATCCTATCTTGAAAGTTTATCTGTGTTGGTAGAAGTTATTATGAGCAAGATTGAACTGTAATTGCGAAGACCAAAAAAAATTGACTCACCCAAATTTTCGACTGTACAACTCAGTCTTTGTCAAGGAATGAGCAATCCACCGCTTCTGTGACGTCACGCAGATAATACGCGACTCCGTGAGCAGTAGAGGTTGCAGAAAGTTTCTGGCACCCCTCGTCTCCGGAATATACTGGGCAAAACACAAAAGGAGAATAAATGTGGGGTAGTTTACCACATACAGTGTCAAGGACAGAACTCAGATGGGAGGGACCATGTAAAGAAACATATATTGGAGAGACTGAAAGATCTCTCAAGGCTAGGTTCAGAACACACACGACCTACATGTAGCTCGTCTTGTTCGGAAGTCTCACAACATAAACATATTGAATTGCCTGGACATTCAGTCTCATTGGATAAAGTATGAGTCAGACTTTTTCGCACGAGGGATTAAGGAGGCCATCTACATCAGGGCATTACAACCATCTCTCAACAGGGACGGAGGGCGCCACGAACTTTCTGAAAACTATGATCTACTGCTCACGGAGTCACGCGTGTTATCTGTGTGGCGTCACGGAAGCGGTAGATTGCTCATTCGTTGACAAAGACTGAAGTGGTACAGTAAAAAAAATGGGTGAGTCCAATTTTTGCTGGTGTTGTCAATTACAGTTGAATCTTGTATCATAAATGTGCCATCCCATCAAATTTTACAGCTTTAAGTTTCTCTTTGCAATGTAACTCGATAGGCTGACAATTAAAAACTTTATGACAGAATCTGTGAAAACATTTTTCTTTGTCCTATCAACCGTGAAAATAGGAATGTCCATCAAGGAAGAAAAAGAAAGCCGAAAGTCATGGAACAGACATACACTCCAATAACGCCGTAAGCTAAACGTGTTTGTATCTTTGGGTCTAGAGATATTTTCAAGCAATTGACACTATTGTGCAAGGAAGAAGAGGATTGTTTTTTTTTTAGGAATCATTCTAGTCTATTGGTGATCCTTCTCATGATTATAGTATTTCATTGGTCTCATACTTTAATTACAGATCAAGTTGAATGTCATCGTGTTCAAAAATGCTGTTATGAATCAAGTACCATGTTATGTGAGCACCCTAAGAACACAGAACTATAGAAAACGTTCGTCAGAGTTGTATAGCGTTACGTATTCAAAAGTTTGTGACCGACGCAAAAACCTTTTTGTTATAGATTATTAGATATATTAGGTGCAGCACCGGTGCCCTCAAGCATGCCCTTACCTTTTCGTAGTCACCAGATATGGGGTCTCTAGTTGTCGGTGCCCTGTGCGCTGTTCTGCTGTCCTCCTGTTTGGGAGAAGCTGACAGACCGTAGCGCCAGTTTGAAGTGGTGACGCCGGTAACAACGACGGCACACCCAGGGTGCGGGACGCAATACCCCATTTTTAAGACTATACCACGTACTCAGTGCTTTACGGGTGCTTTCTGCGACAGTACTACTGGACACGTAAGCTGTGATTAGAAAGTATTTTGTTAAATTAGGAGGCTTAACGGCAGAGTGGTCGACTCGGGACGAAGAGGTCCCGAGTTCGAGTCCTGACATGCTACCGACGTTGTGTCCTTGGAAAAGGCACTTAACTCGACTATCCTCACTCCGCTTAGGTAAAGATGAGTATTGTATTGTCATTAATATAACTTCAAAAAATTGAGTGTGTCCCCAACACCTCTTGCGATTACACGTTGGAATAAAAAAAGTAGCAGGTATCGTTTTGAGTGTTGCTGTTTGTGTGTCTACTAGATATTAGTGCTCAGAAAATAAGGCGTGTGTGTGGGGTGTGGGGTGTGTGGGTGGCATATTGTCATATCATCAGAGAACATTATCAATGAATTAAGCAGTTCGGGCATTTTTTCGCAATGTAAGTCAGATTGTCTTCTGTCGAGGTAAATTTGAAGTAAATAAGCAATGTAAAATGTTTAAGTAAATAAACAATATAAACGTGTAACAAAGATTCCCCAACAGGGGTCAATTTATATCCAACATAAGGTAAATCATAGTAACTTGGTATATGATGATTAACAATGTCATTTTCTAGTTATGCCCATGAAATGTGTTTGTTTTTCCTTACTTTTTAATGCTACATAGCTCTATTGTGTTCGGAGGGAGTGGGACGATGATCGCTGTCACCCATCCTGTTATCACGCAGTTGCGGTATTCGATCCTTGCTGCTCTAGTGGTACTGGTTACGTGTGCCCAAACGGTAAGAATGTAGATCACGTGATGACGTGGTACGAATTTCATGACTCCGCGCAAAGCTCCGCCAAATCTTCATATTTTACGCAATACTGTTGTTTGCATGTGTGACGTCACGGTATACCTGTTACCTTTTTGTGATCTGTTTGCAGCCTTACTGTCACCAAAATCACACATATTATCAAACCTGTCGCCCTGTGTGTACATTTTGTGTACATTGATTGATCGATCGATTACACGCAGCAACACATATGAAGTTAATGCCTAGGAGATGATATTTAGGTGTAGCACCGAGATAACTAATTCTCTTCAGGTCCGAACTGCCACAATCCACACGGAGGCCCACCTATCCCAGAAGGCCAGACGATGTACGTGAACCTAGAGCAGTGTAACTGTACGAGCGGGGGAGAGATGGCAGTCTGCAGCCCCATCCCGCCGCCAGAGTGTTATGACGCACGTTACGAATTCAACGTCCCTTCCCTCACCCCTTACACCTGCCCAAACGGTGAGAACGTACATGTGATTTAATCTGGCAACAGAATGTATACCATGTATGTGTAACTCTATAACTAGCTAAACTGGCGAATTATTCACTCTATAAAGGTATTTTTCAAAGACTATTAGACTAATCAATAACTAATCTCTCTTTCGGTTGACCTATTTCTTCAATCTAGATCAGTAGGAAATAAATTGGGCCTGCTCAAAATGAAGGATATATTTAGTCCATCCATAACATAATTAATTCTAGAGAGCTCCCGCTTGTGTTCCAGTGGTCTAGTGAAAAAAAATCGGGAAGTATGTTTGCTTAGTTTCCAGATGTTTTGTATGATTGTCGTAAACTTAGTTTGGAAATGAACGAAAACCGATGCGCGCACAGATGTCATCCATATAATCAAATCAACATGGCCTTATTTACAAGCACACACACTATGAAACCATACATTGAATAACCTATACATATACTATGATTATCATTTATTTTTAAAATCATGCCGGTGACCTAATTGCATGTACAGAGTGAAAGAAAGTAAAGTAAAGCAGTAGAATTTCTGTACTAGCTATAATAGTACTTCATATGATTCGTCCTCATCTTCATCATTCAAAGTGGTCAATCTCTTGCTACTAGTGACTGGTAATACCTCTGTAGATTCTTTACCCTGGAAGAGCACCGTATTCCTTCTCTCTTGACAGTTCCATACTTTTGTGACAACATCAAAGTAATTTTGGTTTGTATCAATCAATCAATCAATCAATCAATCAATCAATTAAAAATGGTTTCTGCTAAAATCACGAACATTGCAACAGAAGCTGAATTGCGTTCAGAGATGTACATCATTTCTTTTAAAAAACATTAACGACTGCACAGTCAACATATTACACACATTTAGCATAACTAGATTCAAATTTTGCTCACATTTGCATCTTAAATATCAAAATTACATTTACATTCCATATACAAGTTTCACAAAATATATTAGAGACATTTACAAATTTAAGAGTAATATCATTTCGATTCGTTCAACAGCCTTAAGAGGGATGGTAAAGGGCTGTTGTAACATCTTGTTGTACGTGTGGTAGGGAGAGCCCGTTTTGTAGAGTGTCTGAGTTCACGTCGGGTTGACTGTCCCCGGGTTGGAGGTAGCAGGTCAGCAGTTCTCTCTGACTTCTCCATGCTGACTGCAAACTTACGGCACAGGTTGACTCTCCTGTTCTCCAGTGTCTCAAGACCACACTGTTGTAGAGCTGAGGCATAGTCAGTATAGTTCTTTCCAAGGATGGTGCGACAGGCACGTTTTTGTACTTGTTCGATAGTTGCTGCCTGTTGGTGGGATAGACTGTGGTGCCATACCGATGCGCAATACAGGTCTAATAAAACCGCAGTATACAGTTACTAAGTCCGCTACAGGGAGGCAGAAAGCTCTCAACTTTCGCAGCATGAACAAGCGTTTGCTGCCCTTCTTGGTTGATTCGCTGATCTGTTTGTTTCACTTCAGGTTTGACTGCAGCCATAACCCTAGCCTAGCACTTTGCAACGTCCACAGATGTACCAGTATGTTGGAAAAATACAAAAGACTAACATTCTAAGTTATTGACAGTCTTGAGTTTGAATGTTAAACACAAAACAACAGATATTTAAAAAAATGTCAAAATTAAATGTTAAAATTGTTAAAATGTAAAATTATTAAAAATGTTAAAATTATTAAAAATGTTAAAATTATTAAAAATGTTAAAATTGTTAAAAATGTTAAAATTGTTAAAAATGTTGAAATTTTAAAAAATGTTAAAATTGTTAAGAATGTTAAAATGGTTAAAAAATATTCGATATACCGAGGTTCGAACTTGCAATGCCTGGAATTGCCGCCCTGCGCGTTACCAACCGAGCTACTAGGTGTGATTTAATTACTACGCGTTTCACCGCGTTTCTAACTTTTTGTTTACTCGCGGGGCGTAGGTCATTGACCTCCCGCTTGCGTTGTTCCAACAGAGAAGAGCAAAATGTCTGGCAGTTTTTGAGTAAGATTTTCAGTGTTTCAGATTTTCAATGCACCTATCATTCTTCCAACTAGTTCGTACCTAGTTAGGTGAACTGTTTATTGGAATCACAAGAATCGGTATCAAATATCAAAGTATCAAATAGTAAACATCAATCGCCCACGGCCGACCCGCCGCGCTGATAATCCCCGTATTGTCCACAAATTGTCAACAAATACGTGAAAAATGAGGTGGAATAAGTGTCATGTAAATCTCAAAATACAATGGCTGCTCATTAACGACCGAAATCTCGCGAAAGATTTCTTACTCAGGAGTTTTGCAGTGGCGTTTCCCATTACCAGTACTAGTTCTGCGAAAGGTCTGCGCATTCTCCCGCAGAACGTCCCCCACTCTCCCGCAGAACGTACCGCACTCTCCCGCAGAACGTACCGCACTCTCCCGCTGGACGTACCGCACTCTCCCGCTGGACGTACCGCACTCTCCCGCAGAACGTACCGCACTCTCCCGCTGGACGTACCGCACTCTCCCGCAGAACGTATCGCACTCTCCCGGAGGACGTCCCGCACTCTCCCGAGGGAAGTCCCGCACAGCGTCCTGCACTCTCCCGCAGAACGTCCCTCGAAAATCGATGCGTATTTCGTGGCCTGTGCTGTACCTACCAAAACACTTGAGTTCATACTGTCAAAATGGAATGGCTTTGAACAGGTGTTAATTGAGTTAATCCAATCAAATCCAACAGCCAATCAGCAAGAAGAAT
>NW_017804354.1:1594665-1601159 GCF_001625305.1 Branchiostoma belcheri
CAGAACGTACCGCACTCTCCCGCAGAACGTACCGCACTCTCCCGCAGAACGTACCGCACTCTCCCGCAGAACGTACCGCACTCTCCCGTAGGACGTCCCGCACTCTCCCGCAGAGCGTCCTGCACTTTCCGCAGAACGTCCCTCGAAAATTGATGCGTATTTCGTGACCTGTGCTGTAAGGCCACACCAAGTAAATTTTATGGATGACGTCCGCGCGCGCATTGATTTTGGCCTGTTCCTAGAAAAAAAACAAGAAATTCCGCTTCCTGTAACTATGACCAAAGAGTCACGACAGTGCCGCAAATCACCAGATTGATGTGAAACTCGTAACGCGAAGAAAGTGTCTATTGGTATATATTGAAAGTGTATATCAATAACAGAAAATTTGCACTATTGACAGGACCATCCTGTCAATAACAGATAATTTTTCACTGTCCACTGTTCCACCTGATTTATTGCTGTTTTGATGATGAATAAAAGACTTCTTGCTTGTTACACTGTGTCACCTCATTCAATTTATGTCCTAACATTCGTCGTCTCTTAGTATATTTCCAATCTAGGCATCTTGTTTTTTAGGGCCCTTCTTGTTTTTTTTCGCCCTCTCGCATTAGATTTAGGGTCTCCAAAGGACGTCATCCATAAAATTTACTTGGTGTAGCCTAACTACCAAACACTTGAGTTCATACTATCAATATGGAATGGCTTTGAACAGGTGTTAATTGAGTTAATCGAATCAAATCCAACAGCCAATTAGGAAGAGGAATAGAGGAATGCTGCATGCCTATTGGTTGCTTGCTCTACATACCATTCTGATGACTCGAAAATATAGTAACACACTGCTATAGTAGATTTTCTATAACACAGCCAAAAAGCTCAAATAAAACCATTCTAAAAGCATGTACTCCTATCACTAAAATTAAAAAAAACGAGAGGAAGGAGGAGAAGAAGAAACATCAGGAAAGACAGTATTTCACTCCATGGAGTGAAATATAAAAAAAAATCCACTAATTTTCCTTAGGTCCAAACTGCCGCAATCCTGAAGGCCTGCCTATCCTCATCCCAGAAGGCCAGACGGTGTACTCGAACGGCAATCAGTGCTCATGTGTAACCGGGGGAGGGATGGCAGTCTGCACCCCCATCTGGCCAGAGTGTTTTGACTACGTTAACGATGACGACCCCACCCACTTCCCTTATATCTGCCCAAACGGTGAGAAAGTAAACGTACATATAATAATGACCTGGCTTCATAATATATTCATTCTATGTGTAACTCCAAGACAAGCTAAAAACTTTAGGGAAAATTTAGTTTGCCAGTATATTTATCTAGCAACCGAGCAAGACTAATAGAACCCTTTCCAGCTAAATATTTTTTTTTAAATGAACTTTGTTAGCATTCGTATCATTAATGTCTTGGGGTGGTGGGACTTCGGCGCACTGTAGTGGTAACTTTGTGTATTTGTTTGTGAATTGTATTTTGTTGTGTGGCGCTGTTAAAATAAGCTATAAACTTGAGTGCAGCGCCACACTGCCCTTGTTATGTTTTGATGTATTGACGAATTAAAAAAAAGACTAATAAAGACTAGATCTGGATAATAAATTAGTAGCTACTCTCTCTATCTTTCGGCTAACCTATTTTCTCAATTTAGATCAATGGCAAAAATCCGGGCCTGTCAAAAATTAAAGATTTATTTATATGTCCATTCATAGCTTCATGAATGCTCGATAGCATAGTAAAGTAGGCTAGATAGTAGGAAAAGTACACACAATAACACGCATTGTCTAAGGAATGATACGAAGTAAAAAAGTGACCACTAATTTTTTTCAGGTCCGAACTGCCTAAATCCTCACGGAGTTCCGCTTATCCCTGAAGGCCAGACGATGTACGTGAACCTAGAGCAGTGTAACTGTACAACCGGAGGAAGGATGGCAGTCTGCAGCCCCATCCCGCCGCCATGGAGCGAGTGTTATGACCACGTTAACGATGACGACCCCACCCACTTTCCTTACGTCTGCCCAAACGGTGAGAACGTATATGTTTAAGAATACAATACACAGATAAAACTCCCCTGCGCAGCAAATGCCCGATTTTACTATTGACCAGTTTACTATTAATATTACAATGAGCAACGTTGTCATGGGAAATGTTACATATGTATTAAGCGAAATATGCATTGCACTGGCACTGGTACAAATACGTAACGATGTCCTGTAACTAGACCAAGAAGGTTTAACTTAATAAAAGGACTCGACAATCATAAATATTATTACGTTTATTACGTTTATATTGTTATAAGTGAAATAAAACACACAACTATGACAAATATTATCATAAGGGTGGTAATTAACAATTGAGCCCAAAAAAGCTGAGGAATGATTGCTCAGACAATCTTTTGTGCTTCAATTCAGGCAATGAAACAATACAGGCAAAACACCCGTATAGACGCTATGTTATGTCTTGTCTATACAACACATATTATTCACTTGCATCTGAATACATCATTACCAAGATAGGAGGTTCGTTTGCGTTTTTTTTTAGGCGTTTTGTTGCAGCCGGGTTGAAAATTTTTCTTATAACTAGAAAGGCGGACAAAGCAATTGTTCCTATTATACGTATGTGCAGGTGTCATTTAGCAAAAATTTAAATAGGTGAGTGCCAACACTTGAATGAATTGTTGCTGGTAGATATATAAAGTATACCTATACTATATTTCAGACCATTTGATTTCAGATGATTTGGGTGTAATACCAGACACCAGGACCACAAATGTACAGATTTTGTCGGAAGAAAACACAAATAAAACAAGAGTTCCGAGATCTCATACCTCCATGAAATATGGGCTTGCTTTGTCCTCATTAATTATGCAAATAACCTTTACATTAACAAAATATATGCATAGCGATGCAAACCTTTAAGTAACTTACACATGTTACAAGGTATAAAATTCCCATCATTAATCCATCAGGATTCACAGAATTTTCACATTAATTATGCAAATTAGGTCATCATTTGCATAATTAGTATCTGTTGATGTTCCGCCCGCCACAGATTAAATAGATTCGTGTATAGCAGTACCATTATATGAAACACTGTAATTATAGTATTTCTTTATTATTTATGCAAATTCAGTCCTTATTTGCATATTTTGCATTTAACCCTCAAACACCTGAACGTGGTCCATTTGGACCCCAGACGTATATTTTTATGTGCTATCTGAATATATTTTATTCTAAAAAAAATTTCCTCCCGTGACTTTGTCAGTAAACCTCTCCTACAAGTTCTCCTAATTTTTGTTTTTGAGATCGGCACAAATTTGTAAGAATAACAATGGAAGTCTGATGTAAGACCGTGTGGGGTCCAAACGGACCCCAGCCATGTTTTTGCACTTTCTTACACACGAAATTGTTCGGATGTCCTCAATATGTCTTCAAGGAAGCATTATTGCTTTAATATTATGCAGTTTGCCAAGTAACCTCCACCTCAGGAATTATTCCATCAGGTTTTCAGAGGTTTGGCAATTTGACAATCATATAAGGTCAAAGGTCAACACCATGTTCATGCCTGCAGGCCTCATCATATTTTTGCATGAATTATGATCATGAGCTGGAATTTTTAACACTTAGTCATGCCAAAATAAACGTCTTAATATGTTTAACCAATATTGTGCAAAGGTCACCGAAAGGATGCAAAAAGGAATATAAATTTGAAAAAAAAACAAATGGGGTCCATTTGGACCCTGTTCGGGCATTAACGTCACAAAAAAGTTCGGGTGTTTGAGGGTTAATCATGTAAAACTGTCTCTCAGGTACCTACACATCAAAAATGATGAAAATACGTTGTTCCAATCTGGACGTATTGGCTTTGAAAGTTTTTACCAGAAACTAAGCTGCAGTTCAAGAACAAGCTGCTAGGGGGACCAAACTTACACCACTTATTCCTGACAGGACAAGCTATCTTTCACCAAAAAGTAAAGACCATAGCTAGTTCAGGACAAAAGATACAAAAACCGGAAGTTTTGCTGCAGTACCAAGGTCATCCAACAGGAAGCCCATACTTGACCTTGACCTTTGTCTTTCCAAGACTTACCATCATACCAAATATCATCACAATCCATAAAGGCGTTCTGAAGTTATGCTGACTACAAAGTTGCGGAAACACACACAGACAGACAGACACACACACACACACACACACAGACATACAGACAGACACGCCAAAAACAATACCTCCATTTTTCATGGAGGGACAATTCTATAAGCCTGCTCCAAAAAATCAAAATAGGCCAAATAAAAAAAATTCCTGTGAGTATTTGCTCACCCTAAACCTCCATGCCAAACTTGAGGTCATTTAGCTGAAAAATGGCAGAGTTGAATCCATTTAAAGAAATGGCAGGAGAAGAAACATGAGAGAACACAATACGTTTCACCACACCACTTATGTGGTAAAGCCACAATAAATATAGGGTCTGTGTACATTCGTGATCTGTAAATATTAGTTATGGTTAGCTGGTATATATGCACAGGGACAGGCATAAACTCATTGACTTCGGAATAATACTTAGTCATTTCTTAAACTAGTCTACTAATTTCCCTCAGGTCCGAACTGCTACAATCCTCACGGAGGCCCACCCATTCCGGAAAGCCAGACGATGTACGTGAACTTAGAGCAGTGTAACTGTACGGCCGGGGGAGAGACGGCAGTCTGCGCCGGCGTCCCGCCGCCAGTGTGTGTTGACGTTGTTATCGAATGGAACGTCCTTTCCGATTCCCCTTACACCTGCCCAAACGGTGAGAACATAACGTATACAATACATAACCAGAGTTCCACGATCTCATACCTTCGCCAAATGATGTTAAATTTTATGACTGACAAAGTTAAGATTATTCCTCCTGATTATGCAAATAGGATCCTCATTTGCATGAATTATATCAGTTGATCATATTCTCCACCAAATGGTGTAATACCAGGCACCAGGACCACAAATGTACAGATTTTGTCGGAAGAAAACACAAATAAAACAATTCTATAAGCCTGCTCCAAAAAATTAAAATAGGTCAAATAAAACTTTCCTGTGAGTATTTGCTCACCCTAAACCTCCATGCCAAACTTGAGGTCATTTAGCTGTAAAATGGCAGAGTTGAATCCATTTAAAGAAATGGCAGGAGAAGAAACATGAGAGAACACAATATGTTTCACAACGCCACTTCTGTGGTAAAGCCAAAATAAATATAGTGTGCCTGTGTCTTGATCTGTAAATATTATGGTTAGCTGGTATATATACACAGGGACAAGCATAAACACATTGCCTTCGGAATGATACTTCATTTCTAAAACTAGTCTACTAATTTCCTTCAGGTCCGAACTGCTACAATCCTCACGGAGGCCCACCCATTCCGGAAGGCCAGACGATGTACGTGAACCTCGAGCAGTGTAACTGTACAACCGGGGGAAGGATGGCAGTCTGCGCCTTCGTCCCGCCGCCAGTGTGTGTTGACGTTGTTATCGAATGGGACGTCCTTTCCGATTCCCCTTACACCTGCCCAAACGGTGAGAACATAAACGTATACATAATAATATGAGTTGTTTATTGCAGGTTCGTGCCCGAGGGCTAATTGCAAACAGACATTGACAAAAACAATGAATACAGAATGTGGTGAATTAAGACTATAATTATGCTAATATGGAGTTCTACTTAATATACGGTCTGCTTATTTAACTTACTATATCTACTTTGAAACTAACATAACGTTGTTATACAGGGTAGAAAGTGGATATGCTACACATAAATAGGAGACATTGTAACTGCTATTCTACTAGTATACTACTCTAGCCAAAGGCAAGTTGTTAGGAAGTTTGACTTCTTCTCAGGAGGCAGTGGGAGATGAATTGTCTGACTCTTTGAAAAATTAGTCGGTTGGGAGACTTTAGCAGTAATATAGTCTTTTGATGATTGTTGAGATGTGAGAAACTTGGGGAAATATTAGATACTTCTTTGAATAACTTTTTTCTCTCAAAATCATAATGAGGACACTGACAGATAAAGTGCATTTCATCTTCCACTGGTCCCTCTGTACAATAATGAGCTGGTCACAGAATTTAGACAAGGTTTGTGACATAGTGCCATACATAGTGCCATACAATAGTTAAGTGACATGCATGAACTTATTCCTTAGAACAACATGTCCATGCTTAGAAAATGACACATAGTAAACTAGTCGACTACTTTTCAGGTCCTAACTGCTATAATCATCACGGCCCGCCGATCCCAGCAGGCCAGACGGTATACGTGAACAACGAGCATTGTTCCTGCGTGACAGCAGGTAGTGCTACAGTGTGCGTCACCACCCCGGCGCCCACCACAACAACAACCACCACTCCCGTCCACACTACCCCCACTCCCACCATCTAAGCCATCCCACCACCCCCTCGACCACCACAACACCCCATCCATCCCCCACTCCCACTCTCATCTACACCCCCTACACCCCCACGACCA
>NW_017804354.1:1601417-1629881 GCF_001625305.1 Branchiostoma belcheri
CCACGCTACCATCACCGCTTCCGTCCACGCTACGTACCATCACCGCTCCCGTCCACGCTGCCATCACCGCTCCCGTCCACGCTACCATCACCGCCCCCGTCCACGCTACCATCACCGCTCCCGTCCACGCTACCATCACCGCTCCCGTCCACGCTACCATCACCGCTCTCGTCCACGTTACCATCACCGCTCCCGTCAATACCACCCCATCTTCAACACCGTCACTACCACCCCATCGACAATACCAAACATCAAAGGCAGTAAGCTGCTGTGATTGCTGTTTGCTACAATAAAACACTCTATCGAAGCAACGGAATGATATAGTCTCTTTATTTTTATCGGAAAGGACTGTGTACATGGGGTGTAGTTGTAACATAATTATCTTGTTGTTAAAGTTCCACGGGTGTTTGTGATATTGTATAGATTCTAGATATCACAGTTAAAACAGAATCTCCAAGTACGAGGAATTGTATCTGGCTATTTGTATTTGTCAAACTAAGGGCTATTTCCATTCTAAAAACTCAGATAAACTGTGGATCTGCAAAGGGAATCGACCACTTTCAGGATTATAAGTAATGTGAAAACCATTTAGAAAAAACACGATCATAGTAAAATAGATAATGCACAGGACAGGTTATCTTTAGCTTTAGTTGCCAGCTACTACCACATGCGATTCCCCTCGAGTTCACAACGGAGTCACGTATGTCATCTACATAACGTAACGTCACAGAAGCAGCGGTGGATTGCTCATTAATTGAAGTTAATTCAATTACAGTTGAAACATTTCCTGTTCTGGAAATTACAGTTTGAACTTGCTTCATAATGAATTTTACCTATTTTTTAAACTCTAAATAAAAGAAAATAACAGCAAAGCTGCTATTATTTGTATTTGCGACATGAAAGACACAGAAGATTTGCAAATATGTTTTTTTTTTCATCATCCTTATCAAGCCACGCATGACAAGCTGCTAGGGGCCCAAAATCTAATCAGTTCCAGGTCTCATCAAGACCTACCTACCTAGCAAATATCAAGACAATCCATCCAGGCGTTCTCGAGGTTTCGTGTTCACACACACACACAAACGCCCATGAAAACATAACCTTCTCGGCGAAGGTAACAATAAGCAGCACTGAACAAAGCCGTTCCTAGATATTAGCATATCTTTTACAACAACAGAATCATCAACATCTGATCTGAAAGATGTGATTGTAAGAAACTTTTTCAACACTTATTCACAACCACAACGACAACTACGTATACTGCTTCTACATTTCCAATATTTTTTCCATAAAGAAGTCATACATTTTCTTATTGACCTTGGTTCCATTACGCCACTCATAGTTTTTTTTATGATCGTCTGTACACTTGCAAGTGATTAAAATTATAACTACTTTTTCTCGGGCACTCTCTACCTAATACAGAAAGCAGCGCATTGTAAGTATATTCTGAGCAGAGCTTTCCATATTTTTTAATTAATACATGGTATGAAATAGGTTTCCCGTCTATGCACAGCAGATCTTCAACAAATATAATGCCTTTATCGATAAAAGTTTGCCATAATAATGGTTTCTTGTCAATTAGGAGGTTTGAATTACACAATAGCATTTGTTGTTGCCAAGAATGACATCCAGAATATTTCCAATATTAGTATTATCATTACGACAAATCGAATGTGCCGTACTCGTTTCGACATGCATTTATTGTGGCCTGCCCAATGAGACAAATAATGCCCAATGAAAGTATTCGTGTCTTCGTTCCTTCAATATAGTACAGGCATACAAGCGAGGTCAAACAAAATCAAATCTATCCATGATATTCACACATGTCTATTTTGTAAAGCAGAGGGAAAGAAAAACACTTTCGTGTGAGCTTTACTTTTGAATATCGACTTAGGTTCAAGTTTTACTAAAATTAAATGTACATGTTCTTTGACGTTAGTAGAGAATAGCCGGGGAACCTATTCAGTGCGCTAGTTCGCGCCTGGGGCTACTTGGCACAGGAATAGGAGACGGTTATAACACGGAGCGTCGTACCACTTCTCCGGCTGCTGTATGATACCGGGCGGGCCTGGGGTAATCTGACTGGCGCTGTAGCGAACGCAGTCTTCCCTGTTCAGATAGTTGTTAGGTTGTCCTGTAGCCCACGAGTTGTACTCGCCAAGAGCAGTGCCGTGCAGCCACTTGAAGTTCCCCTCTTCGTCCTCATCATGCAGGCCAATCCAGAAGAATCTATTCTTGCTGACGGTCTTGTATAAGGAGATGAGGAAGGCGTTGGTGTCGTTGTCTCGGGGCATGGCGAGGGTGCCGCCGGCGTCCTCGTAGCACGCCAGCTCCGCCTGCCAAAAGTTCTTACTTACGTTGAACGCCTTGTAGCAGAGTCCGAGACACTCGGTATATTCGTCAGGACAAGATACAGGCGTACCAGGCGGCGTGACACCTTCTTCTGGCGTGTTGTCCAGCATTTGGTATATACGCTGCTTCAAGACGGTACTGCGGTTTTCTTCGCTGGCCAGGTTGCGTTTCAAGGCATCGACAGTGTTAGACAGTTGAGATATCCCCTCTCGATTGGTGAACACCATAGCGGCGAGCCCCACAATGACCAGGGTTATCGCCAGAGCAAAGGCGGCGGCCATGTAGCTACGGTGAGTGCCGATAAAACTGCAGCGACTCCGGCTTGGGCCGTACCGATACGTTTTATACGACCTGTCTATAGAAGTACCAACACGGAGTTCTGCGTTCTCCGCAAATTTCACTCCAGTTCGCTGTGCATGATCCCCTTGCGGCGGGAGTTCCTGTTGTTTAACCACTTCAGGTTTTTCATACGTGTCTGAAGACGTCTCTATCCCTTCTTGCCAGTTATACGGTGTAGCGTCGGTGTTACCAAGGCGGATATCCCCGTCTGTACCCCTCTGACAGAAGGGAGCGTGTTGGGACAGCGGTCCGCTGGTTTGTCCCGCGATCCGGGCCCGGACATGCACCGCCTGCTCGTACATTTTGTACAGAACTGCCAGACAGTAGATGGAAGGCCTGATACATAACAGCGAAAGACGAATGAATATGGAACCTGCAATGATTTGTCTGGGGAGGAGTGACACCATTGCCCTTATATGGAGTGATAGGTGCCGCATGACGTCTTTCGTTGGATGAATATTAATACTACCTTTAGGCCACACCAATTTAATTTCTTGGTTAACGGATTTTTCTACAAAAATAATGGAGCGGGCGGGCGAAAAATAAATAGATAAAAACAGGCCTGGGCATCCTATTATGGCCCAAAATGGTACGATAGGAGCCATGAAGTCAACACTTGGTTCAAAATTTAAACAATGAATTTTGAACTTTTAATGATACTATTGCATTGAAAGATAGAATAACTGTAACAGCTAGGATGAAAAGTACTGTTTTCAACTGTTCAAGGCAAAATATAAGCATTTTGCAGTTGATTCTGAATTTTCATTTTTATTTGCAAATCAGAAAAAAATGAAGCGGGCGAATCCGTTAACCAAGAAATTAAATTGGTGTGACCTTATCTTGTTTTTTTTTTTTACCGGCCTCGTTTTTTCGCCCAACCGCATTAGTTTTGGATTCTGCGGAGATGCCATCCATAAAATTTAGTTGCTGTGGCCTAATATAAGGCCTATTTGAGCACACAACTTACAATATAAGCATACTGTCAGGCGGCATTCACCATCTTTCTTTGGATAATAAGGAGGAAATGCATAAAACACATTATCCTATCGTTGTAAAAATTTCTTGCCGCTTTATCTTCGACACAACGGCATCGGTGGTTCAGTGCCTGCCACGCGGGAGGCCCGGGTTCGATTCCCGGCCGATGCAATTTTTTTTATCTTAATTTTATGTTTAATTTTATATAACATTTGAGCCGCACACATTTGTCCCGAGAAAATTTTTCCCCATACACTTTCCGGGTCGGGCATATATACAATATATGGTTCATTCCGGATCTTTCCGATGTGAATGTAACATTTAATTAACATATTTTGTTGTAAAAAAATCTCAACGCAGACATATAATACTACCCAACATACCTCACCGTGGTTTCTGTATCTGTATCTGTATAGCCGGTATAACCACCCTTCAGCTTAACACACCAGCTCCTCATGCACGCGGCGCGGCGGCAGTTAGCTACCTTATACCGTACGGCTAGTTACACCTAACATTTTGATACCTCACTCTATATAACATTGTTTAAACCTTTCTAGAGATAATGTCCCTATGGGTTTTGAACACCCCAATCCTTGGTTGACTACTCATGCACCTGAGGTAGTACCAGAACCTATATATTTCTTCTTTTTCTGAGCTGGTATTAGGTACTTAGTACTTGGTATGACCACCAGTAAGTGGTTTGTGGTAAAATTCTCCCCTGCATGTAAGACTGACTAGAGTGCATCAAGAAACTAAAAATAGTTATACAGGAGGAAGATCTGTTGGCTCCAGGCAGAAGACACAATAATTGTCCTCATCATTGGTCCAGTAGGCATCTACTGCAAAGCCGCTCTTCTCCACCAGGCAGCGCACTTGTCCCAGGTTCCACTTGCAGCTGGTGTTCGGCCCCTCGTAGAAGTAAATATTCTCGCCGTCTTCAAAGTCGATGTCAAGGCCGAGCGTGTCTGGACCAGACAAAAATTATGTTAACGAAAATAAGAAACATCACATATTTGTGTGTGTGTGTGCGTGTGTGTGTGTGTGTGTGTGTGTGTATGTGTGTGTGTGCGCATGTGTGTGCGTGTGTATGTGTGTGTGCGTGTGTGTGTGTGTGTGTGTGTGTGTGTGTGTGTGTGTGTGTGTGTGTGTGTTAAACAGCGTAGCAGAAGTCAAGATGTGCGGCTAGTGTTGGGAGGGGGGAGGTAATTTGCTTGGGGGCATGAGTCGAGAAATTTGCCTGTGTAGGCTCTGGAAACAGTCTGCTACCCAGGCCATGTTGTTCTTATTCACAAGGTAATCTTTGAACAAATTCTCACCAAAGTGCACCCGCTGTTTGCCGGAACTGCTGAGATACGTGACCACGTAGCTCGGCGTGTCTCCGTCAGCAGGGTTCTCCACAAAGTCGACATTAAACTCAAACTTCTCCGCGTCCATGTCTCCGTCAAAGTCCTGAAATAAGTGAACAATTCCGGGAGAAAAGTGTTTAGTGTCTCACAAACATAACAACAATGAATGAGATTCTGCTCGTAAACACTGGTATCCAAAAAAAGAAAAGTCGTTGAAGGTTATGAGATACACAAGGAAATTATTACTCAAACGACTTAATGTATTTTGAACACTGTCAGACGTTTCAAGTAGCATAAACTATCTGCTCGAAGTAGTGGATGCTTCTAGAAACGTTTGCCATCTTCAAAACCAAGTTCAAGTTCAATCTATCCGGCTGCTTGAGTAACAATTTCCTTGTGTAACAAATCGTTTCCTTTTACGTTATTGAAAAAAAAATAATGTAAAACAATATGTATACTAGTGCTACCCTATCTAGACAATCTATATCATTTCTTATAATTAACTTGTCATATATAGGTCATGGAGCCTCTTACTGTTAGAACAAATATTACTGCTCAAGATGTTTAACAACCAGCAGTGTCTGATATTGACATTTACCATTATTTCATACTTTTAAAAGTATTTGAAATACTGTGTTGAAGATCCCGGAAACCAAAAGACATATCTTGACCAACCGTAATTCAATCCTAATTACTCCGTGAAGGAGGTCAGGACCTCCGGACGGAGTGTTGTAATCGGCTGATTTTTCATGTTCGCAGTCAAAACACTGGGTTCTCTTTGTGTAATCGGCACGCAATTTTATACGCCGTCTGCGTGCATGCCCGTGTTGATGCACGAATGTGTATTTTTGCCGTTGCTGCTTTCGCGGTCAATGTAATATCGCAGACGCACCCCTACAATTACGAGGCGAATTGGAATGGTCCAGAAAAACGCGTTGTTTGGAATAGCAGTGGGGTTCAAAAAAGTTCATGCAGATACGGGGTGGTTTTTATAAGTGGTTCCAGATGTTTTTGCCCATGGTTAAGAGATGCCAAGTTTTTTGGAAGATGTTCGCAGCCAAAACGCATTCTTCCGTACGTCGCATTTCTGTGTAATTTCGCATGTGGTGTTGCATTATGTCCGGGATGATGCACGTCTTTTTATTTTTACCGTAGCTGTTTTGATATTGGAGTAAATGCTTATTTTCGAAACATCCCCATTTCTTTGAAATGGTTTCGTCCGTTTATGCAACTGTTACTGCGCTAATGACGACCAGTCGCGCTGTCCTGATACACCGCGAATGTGCGAGTGTTCCCTGTAGACAGTCCCGGGAGTCATTTTTTTGCACATTCCAGGAGCCAAACCAAAATACGTTCATGAACCGAGTCCAAAAAACCGAAACGTGAAAATCGGATGATCGGACCTGATGTACATTTCTCTTTCTATAGATTGTACACACAATACACACATCTTTAGATAATCTGGCCATGGCAGGTTAAAAAAAAGTAACCCTGAATCATACTAGATTAGCGTAAATGCATGTTAATGCGTTCAAAACAAGAAAAAAATTGTTTCCGGGTATTAATCTCTTGAATCACGGCGCTGAATATTGACGCAAAAATATTTCGGGCATCGCGCGCCCTTCCCGCGTCACGTGTAGGCATCTCGCATCTCTGATTGGTTGTTGCGTCTTAAAGGCACTCTATGTAGTTTTTTGCGCAAAAAATTGAAATATTCTAATTATACTAAATTTCGGTGTTATTAGCAGTTACTATCACTTTTCAACACATTTGTGTCATTATTTCACATTTTTTTCGTATATTTTGTCCGTTCAAACAGTCCTTCTTCAGTTCCCGGTGCCACCGGTTTGCTCTGAGGACAACAACAACAACAGACAGGGGTTGCCCCCTAGGGTGGCTAATTGGCCCGGGCATGCCAGGCTTGATAGACAGGGGCAGATGTCACAAGATATACCCTCCTTTAATAGAAAAAACTCATATCTTTCACATGAGGTGGAATATAATTATCAACTTAGAGTATTTTGTTGGGCATGAATAAACTGTGGTCATTATCTCCTCAAAAGAGATAAAAAATCTGGTAAACGATTAGGTATTTCAGAAACTGGTAAGCTATCAACTGACACCCCACTGGGATGTAGGTCAAACCACTGGGAGTGGACAATACCATATGTGTGGTTTGGCCAGAGGTTGAATAGAAGATCATTCACAGTTTTCTAAGCTTCTAAGGAGCAAGGATGTTGTATTTTTTGCTGTGGAGTATACTAGTAATTTTGGAATACTAATGGGTTAAGCCAATGTACTATGTAAAGAAAAGAATAAGAAATATACTTTTTGTATTGTCAAAAAACTACATAGAGTGACTTTAAGATGACTGAGCCGACGCGCGTTTAAACAATTTTTCTTTGTTCGATTTATCACACTTCACAGAGAATTGTCGCCAATGGCTACTTCTTTTTGTTGCAATATATAATACTTCACGGAGAATTGTCGCCTATGGCTTCTTGTTTTTTCATTCAAATCGGTTCACAAATAACTAATTTCTTTTAAACATAATGATCCTTTCTTACATGTCATCGGTTGAATTGTCAATTTGCTGTTTTAATATCTTGGCCAATACAAAAAGTATTGATGATAATATATAAATATTAATAAATAAAAATTAATAGTAATATATATATGGGTTCCGCAGGACAAGGGTTAGCTAGAAAACAAGTTCCGTATACGCGAGGGGTCCCTTTATGTTTTGGGCACCACACATAAATAACTAAAACCACTGAATATACCGTCAGCCATATTCTAAAACGTGAATACAACAATGGACCACATTTCAGAATGCAAGAATTACCTTATTGAAACGGTCGATGAGGTTATCTCGCCATATCGGTGCCCACTGTTTCCCGTACGCCTGTAACAAGGTCTCCCGGTCTGTGTTCATGTCCAGCCCCAGCACAAACTTGTCAGCAGCTACGGTAAAGGAAGAAGGTCTCAGTTCTTAGTTGTTGTTTTTTTCACATTTGTTTTACCAACAGATCACACCCAGTGCTGAGGCCTGCTTTTCATGTTTCATTTGGTACATTAATGAACACTTACATACATACATTCTCAATAAATACAGCAAGAAAACAATTTACTTATTTCATTTTATTTCATTTATTTTGAAGCCTTTTAGCTCTGCAGGGCTAATCTTCCAAGGCTCAAACATTAGAATTACATAACCATACATGGAAAATACCGTGAATGCACTTAAAAGACATAAATATATCAAAACATCAACAATGAACACACAAATCGATATTAACGATTTAAAAACTAGAGGTTGAGGCTCATGTAACACTGTTTGCGATAGCTTAATACATTGATATGAAGCAAATGATGTGGAAGATGTCTTCAGAACAACTTAAAGAAAGCAGGCTGCCTACCTTTCAGGTTTGCCCGGATCTCTTGTAGCATCTTCCCCTGCTCACTGAGCGGAATGTTACTGAAACTGCTGCCGAGGAACAGGAACAACTTTGCCTCCTCCCGGGCGGCAGCGTGCCGCACACCGTCCATGTACAACCCGCCGAACGGCTCCACGGTCAGGCCGGGGTAGTCCCTCTCCAGCTGCCGGCCGCAGGACTCGATAAACTCTGTACGTGTGCATGTAAAACATACAAACTGAGTGTAAATGGGTGGGGAAATGCAGTTATTGCTGTACCTATTTGTTTATTTTTGTTTTTATTTGCATATAGTTGTAATTAGAATGAGCCTGTACTAAAGTGAGCATGGGCACGTTGACATGTGGGTGGGGTCATAAAAGGCCTTCATGCTTTGTCCGGAATCTTCCCCCTACATTTGACAAATCATAATAGTAGTAATAAATCAAATCAGTTGTAAGACTGTAATGTTTTCCAGTATATATAGCGTGGCACTGCGTAAAGGGTGCCGGTCACACACCCAGGAACTTACCCAGACATTGCCGTCAAACACTGGCTAACCATTTTTGACTGAAGTTTGGGAGTAGTCTGACGCCTTCCTTGACCTTAGACCTTAGTTCCTCCTGTGCCTGATGGCACATCGGGCAGCAAGCTTCCACTTCTTACCATTCTATCAGAATTGAATCGAATTTGATCGGTGTTCGGGAGAAGGTTCTGAATGTGTAACGTGGGGCTTTAATAACTAGTAGTTCTCTTACCCTTCGCCATGTCTACAGGCACAAACGTGAGTCTTCCGCGTCGCTTCAGCATAGCCTCGATAACCAGGCGCGTTTTGGAGGACCCTCCGCTGCCGAGATCAACGAGAACGGCTGAGGACGAGACTTTGGCGATGATTTCGTCTGCGTGAGCCTGAAGTATGTTGAACTCGTGCCGCCAGATGTTGTAGGTCTTTGAGTTCTGTATCAGTCTGAAGAAATAAAACGATCGATGAAACAAACAAAAATAGAAATTTGCGATTACAAACATCCAGGAAGATGCATGGTGATCACAATGACTGCTAGCAATTTCAGATATAACATTACCAATGTTAGCAGAAAAGAAACAGATGGGTGATGACACAGTTGTAATGTACAGTTGTTGTGCAATAAAGTTCCTCTTATAATCAGGGTTCGAATCGAAGCAATTGGATTCTGCCTGGCAAACTCGATACTGTCTTGCGGTCACCAAGTAGCTGACTAGCTAGAGATTACTAGACAGTACCTTCTACAAATATAGATTGCAAAACCGAACCAGTATCGGTTTGTGTGTGATTGTGTGCGTGTACGTTACGGGTGTGTTTGTTCGTCACGGTGTGTGTGCGTGCGTGCGTGGTGTGTGTGTGTGTGTGTGTGCGTGCGTGTGTGCGTCCGTGCGTGTACGTGAACCATACTTACTCCTCACACATCTCGGACCCGCGTGTGTCGTACACGTACCACTGCGGCACGTATCTGCGCGATGACGTCAGGCTCTTCATCACTGACATCAGCTCATCGGAAACGTCATTACGGTTAATGACGTACTCGTCTTCAATCACGTCAGCGGTGACGTTACTTGCCTGTCCATCCATCCTCCTTGCTTTAAGCAGAGAATAAAACATAATCTAATTACAAATCTACAAATACGTGTCCGATGAATAGAAAATATACAATTAAGATTAGCGTGAAGTAAACATTCTTCTATAAACATTTTCTCACCATTTATCACATTTTGGTTACCTAAATTCTCAGTAACTAAAACGTTATTTGTTACTGTTACTTGGTGGGCCGGCTAGTCTCTTCTTGCAGATAAGAAGCTTAGAATTATTTTGGCTTAATCGCAAGGTTCTGGAGTGGCTGCCATTCGGCGCTAACTCAGTTGACCTAGATATGACCCTAGGTTCGGCCATAGGAATGTATGGTTTGGACCAGTCACACCGATATGGTCCCCTACATTCATTCAATAAGGACTAACAGCACCGTCACATTTATCGTAGATTGTATGACCGTGCCATACCTACAGATGTTTAGCATGTTGTGACAGAATCAACCACTGACAGAGGTGTAGCTTAAAAGACACGGACTCACTGAAGCAGAACTTGCCCGACTAGTACAGACATTCAGCCATGTATAATTCCAGAGTTGCGTAATGCGACTATTCCCCCTTTTTTTAAATCAAAAGTCAAGAACATTGCTTGGATTTTATGTTTTGGTGACTAGATTTCATTCACTATCAATGGATGAAGTTCAGTCACTAAAACATGATATTCGTAGACACACATTATTCGTAGATTGCCGTACAGCTTTGATGCCGTGGAGTTTTCAAGTAGGTTATGATATAATCAACCACCCACCCACAAAGACCCCATACATTTTTTTCCACAACAAGACACATGCAGCTGGATTTTGGAGGACACGTGTGACTATTAAAAAAAAGACAGGTACAAGTGAAATTTATTGAACACAAGACTATTTCAAGAAAGCCCACAGTCTGCGGTACCCCGGAGATCGCACGGCATGCAACCATGTCCTGGCCTTACACACGTCGACAAAATGTTCGAATAGAATGGTAATGTTGTACGTACATTTGGCGAAGTCCAGGTGTTATCCGCAATCTTTAGCTAGCTTTCCTGACCAGGAGTTTAGAAAGAGTTCAACGGTTGTAATATACTCTACATCCGGGAACCTGAAACATACGGCTGGTTAAGCCGGTTTGGTGCACAATACACCGTCCTTGGCACCTACAATACACCGTCCTTGGCACCTACAATACACCGTCCTTGGCACCTACAATACACCGTCCTTGGCACCTACAATACACCGTCCTTGGCACCTACAATACACCGTCCTTGGCACCTGCTGACACCGGCTGCCGTGGTAACAATTAAATGTTACCCTACAGGGGTCCCGGGCGGGTCCAGGGGTCATTGGTCGGTCTCAGATCGATGCTCTGACGCGGGGGATTCTGACAGGGTAACACGTGCTTCTCACATCCCGGTAGGGTCCCTGCCACATGCCCCTCGAACAACGGTTAGGCATTAGGAAGGGTCCTGGTGGGCACTCCTCATATTCCTCATATTTCGAGATTTCAACAAACGCTGCTCGGATCCCTTAAGCCAGGCCTTTTTTTTGGGGGGGGGGGCACACCAGCTACGTTTTTATGAAAAGGTGATGGAGACTGGCATGAGCAGTAAGTTAACGCACGTCACTCACAAGGTTGCGCAAGGTGTAAGTATGTGGTCTGCACGCCACGCCTAGCCGTGAGCGGTTGGGTGCATCGTTCGTTGTGGAAGTGATAAGGGCCCTGTCACACTTCTGCGTATAATCATTGCGTACAATACGTAACGTTGCTGTAACACACATGTAGCGTATAAATAACGAATTCAGCTGATAAATTGCATATGACATTCGTATATGGCGTCCGTATGCATTGCGCAGGTCAAGCGTATTCAGGGCACAGTCAACGAATGGCCACCGCATGCCTAACGCACTTTCAACGAATGCCAAGCGTATTGTGGGCGTATTCCATGCTGCTTCCTACTGTTTTCATTTGCAGTGGGTCCTTCTCGTCATCTCGTCAAAAATATTCCCCCCCCCCTGGATTTGAACAGTGAAAACGCCCATCCTTCCAATACAAACAATTTTGCAATTGCGCATACACACACAGTCAGATAGCATGGACACTATACATCTCTGCGGACACGACAATCTTTTGAATTATGACTTTCATTTTGTGTATTTACAACCACAGTTTAAAGCGGCTATTGTCATAAGCCCACCATCTTTAGAGGTTCTCCGAATATTGAGTTTATATGTACGCTACCTTTGCGCTTCTCATTAGTTACACATACGCACAATGTGCTATCCAGTCGTAATACGAACGGTACAAATTAAAGTGGTACAAGTACGCAATGTATTCATCGAATGTACGCGGCTCATGCACCGGTGCAGATCCAGGTGCAGATCAGCGTATAAACCGCGCATCCACCACGAACACTTAGCGTACTCGTACCGTGCTCGACCGATGCATTGCGTGCTTATAACGTATAACATGAGTAACAGCGTACGCAGCGAAGTTTTGGGCATGCTCAAAACAACGCTGCGTACTGAGTTTCGCTGTGCGTGTCCTGTGCGTATGCCGGTGTACATGAAACTTTCTCAAAACGACTGAGATGCATATGATGTGCGTATTATGCGTACGGCTGCGTATAGAAGAATTGCCCGTACGTAACTCATAAGCATAGCGATACGCAGAAGTGTGAAAGTTCTCACGGCGTGTCTACGTGCTCCAATATCTGTTGGATTCCGTGCGGAGGCGGTACTCACCACTTGCGAATCCCACAAATTTGCCCACATTTTTGCACGTAGACAGCACGCGGTTGCACGTACGGCGGGCTGTGCCCCTGCCTCGTGTTGCATTCACTTAGTCCTTTCTCTGAGAGGACTGTATGTGTCGTACCAAGGAGGTGGCCGCACAGACATCCAAGCAGAAGATGCTTAAGACGTAGCAAATTTGTCCCGGTGGTCTGTCGGGAACCGGAGGGGTACCTCTCGGTGTTCTCACGGTTAGGTCACGACGACTTTATGTCAACGGGGCCCAGGTAGAATTTAAGCCAGAGTTAAATTCTTCTCGGGTCCCGGACGGGCCAAAAATAGCCCGGTAGCCGCAGGGTGCCGCGGAACCACGTTGGGGTCACGCTATCCTGGGTATTGAAGGGTGAGGTTTAACAGAGTCGTATGAATTTGCTGTAATGTAGCCAGCTGCCGCCGCGCCGCGTGCCTGCGAAGCTGTTGTGTTACGCCGAAGGGCGGTTATATCGGCTATACAGAAACAGGTATAACAGCTCATCACAGTCAAGGTCATTTTCATCATGGCGGACGTTCTGTGGACCCGGCTGTGAACAGTCAAGACTGGGGTGGTAGGCAGACGGTATTACTACGTTTGACCATGGAAACCTACGATTAGATACATTAAAACAAGTCCTCGTGAATGTACTTTTCCACATTTCGATCTCAAAAATTCTTCTACACCAGGGATCCACAAGGGTCTGCCTTCCAAATATAGAAATTCTTTGCCTCGAATAATAAGAAAAAGAAAGCATCTAGAAAACATCTACAATCACAACTAGAGTTCCGCGATCTCATACCTTCGCCAAATGATGTTACCCTTTGGCCTTGACGAATGTTGACGATTCGCATTAATTATGCAAATTAGACATTCATTTGCATAAACACTATCTGCCAATGTTCTTCTACTTCACAGTTACACATGCCACACGTTTGAATAATCATATAATGGAAGGTAGAAGATTTTTAATCATTTTCCTCATTAATTATGCTGTGGATTTGCATAACTATAATTTTAATATGTTAATCATTCTTTAAGAGGTACACACATACCAAAAATCATGATGATCCGTCAATCGGTTCTTGAGTTATCCTCCTTCGAATATTTTTCAACGAATGCTTCTGTAGTTCCAGAACAAGCCGCTAGGGGGTCCAAACCCATGTCATTTTTTTCCCAGTCAAAGAGCTACCTACCATCCAAATTTAGTGACCCTACCATGTCCAGATCACGAGATATCAAAACCGGAAGTTCAGCTGCAGTACCATAACAAGCTGCCAGGGAGTCCAAAATCTAATCAGTTCCAGGTCTCAAAGACCTACCCACCTATATACCAAATATCAAGACAATCCACCGTAGCCTTCTTGAGTTATCGTGCTCATACACACACACACGAACTCCCCTGAAAACATAACCTTCTTGGCGAAGGTAAAAATACGTATTTTAATACAGAACTACTCTTTGTATGAGTGGTTTTTTGTAGCCAACCTGCTTTCGGATGATATCGCTGATTGAAATAACACTATGAGCCGGCCTCCATTGAACTGACGGCTCTGGTATGTTGTAGTAATATTTGGAAGGGAACTTTGGCATGTAATCAGGTACTTAATCTTACACTGTAACGCCTTTTCTTTTTCGTGTGGTAATGCATAATCTAAACACTAAGGAGTCATTCGTCTGGTAAATAAGCGCAGTGTTCCTACAGACGCCACCGCTGCAAGTGGGGCTGGCAAAGACTGTTACTTACTTTTACAAAGCTTGTGTGTTCCAGGGGAGTACTCAGCTGGCTGACAGTTTGTCCTTGATGCTCACAGATCCGTTGATTAAGTACATAAACTGCAGGTACGTGAACAATAGTTTCTCGGCTGAAAGCTATAATACGGGCAGACGGAATGTATGTATGTGGCAGTGCGAAGGAAAGCGCAGCCATGTTGTTCTTGCTTCTCTTGTCAGCAGCCTCATGTGCCTCACGAGTTCCTCAGTGTAAAACAGCTGAATGGCAGGTGTGTGTGCCTTTACCGTACAGGACAGGGCTTTTGTTCGCTTATGGCACAAATGCTTGTTTCATGTGTAACGTCCTGAATGGGAGTGTTGCCACTGTAAGTCCTTTCCCTTTCCTTGCTGGGGTGAAAGGTGTTGCAATTAGAGGATACCCATTCCATGTCCTGACAGCCAAAAAACTGTCAATGCTCAAGCAGTCAGAGGTCTTCACTTTGGCTCTGATAGATGCAAAGATCGCTGAGGTAAAGGATGAAACCTTCGCTGGGTTTTCTCGTCTGAACAAACTGTCACTATGTTCTAATAGGTTGACAAATGTCAAGCAGACCTGGTTCAAGGGTCTGGAAAATCTGATATTGCTGATTTTGTCGAACAACAACATCAAGCAGATAGAGCCAGAGAGCTTCGCAAACTTAACTCGCCTATTTACCTTAGAGCTCGAGAACAACCTATTACAGGTTGTAGACCCTTCCTGGCTCTTTGGACTGAAAGGTATGAAGGAGCTGAATCTGAGGTCGAATGCAATATTTGGGATTTCGCAGGGGTCATTCGAACAGATGCAGCTTTCCGGGTTAGACATGAGGGATAATGATCTGTCATGTTTGGATCGAGAGGTGTTACGGGGACAGTCTTGGCTGACACGGCTCCATGTCAGCAGTGGTAGGTTGTCGTCAGTCCATGATGCAATGCCACATGAAATGATGTGGAGCCTACATCGGCTAGCCAATGTGATGAGAGGGTCAGTAACAATGCTTGTTGAGGTGCCCAAGTTCCTCTTCTGTGCCAGGCACAATGCTCATGAACTCTCGTTGGGGTGGAAGTTTGATTTATCGGACAACGTGGCTGGTAACACCGAATTTGGATCAGTCAACCCTGGCAGATCATGTGGTGATTTGGATAGTTCTCTGACCACGATCTCTATCCAGGCCCCTGTAGTTGTCCTGGCCACTGACGGCTCCCTGGAAAACAAACTGGACACCAACACGCTTGAACAGTGCAGGCAGGTTTGGGAATACGATGGGGGCATTACAGTGCCTCTGGTGGGAAACTCATTCTTCCGACTGGTTTCCATGGCCTCAGAGAGTACAGACTATGAAATTGTTGTCATGTCGTTTTTCCAAGACAAGGGCACAGTCACCACCACAGAGCCTGGCAGTAGCCACAAGCACACCACACACACTACAATCCATGACAACACAAAAACATCAGCTGTATTCTTCTCACCAGAGATGAACACACAAAGTTGTTCTTCGCCGTTCCCTCGCACCATCATCAGACACACACAACAGAAACCACTTACAGAACGGTTACTGACCACTCCACACACTACTTTGAAAGTACAGAGAAAAACTACACATCGTCAGGACCTGCATACCAGTCTACACTTCAGTTGAGCACCACATCTGCTCCAGATCTAGAAGTGGTTCAGGCACCAGATCATGTTCTTATCTCAGTTGTTGTCTCGGTAGTGGTCCTTCTGGTGATATTGTCCCTTGCAGTGTTGATATGGAAAGTGTGCGTAGCAAGATTAAAAGTTGAGAATGACAGGGCCAACGACGATGCACACATTTGGACCATCCCGCCTGGCGTTACCTTCCCCGGCTTGCTGAGGTCTGCTTCTCTCCCCGCATGCTCTGGCAAAATGGCGTCGGATGACGCAGCCTCCTGTAGGTCATTGCCCGCTGTCCTGCACTCCATCGAGCCTACTTACAGCGTGATCCCAGATGATGTAGCTGCTGTTCAGAGGCCTCTGCCTGGCCTTCCACACGTGTACTGGGAGATCCCAGATGACGTCTCCGATGTGGTACGCCCAGCTTCTCTCCCTGCAAGCACCCGCGGGGGCGCCCCAGACGACACGGCATCCTGTAGGTCATTGCCGGCTGTTCTACAGTCCATCGAACCCACCTACAGCCAGATCCCAGATCACATTGCCGCTGCTCAGCGCCCTCTACCCGCCCTCCCACAGTCTTTCTGGGAGATCCCAGATCACGAAAGACCTACACAGCGCCCCTTGCCTGCCCTACCACATACCTACAGTGAGATCCCAGATGATGGTGACAGTGGACCCATGTCTTTCTATGCTGACGGAGAGATTTCACTTCATGTCGTCACAAACAGACGACAGAATCGACGATCTGGACGATCAGTGGCCACATATGGATCAACGCGACAGTCTAGCAGCAAGGTTAAGCGAAATCCCTTCTACAGAAAGGCCTCAGACGTCGCATGTATAAGAGCCCGTCGACAGTTGAGGACAGCTCCGGTAACCCAGCTTGGCGACCAAGGTGTGACGACGTACGTTAATGTCACAGATGCAATCCTGTCCGGTGGACATGATGTCACTAGAGCTCATATCGCCTTTCTCACACTGCCTGACATATACCGGTCATGGGAGGTCCAAGGGCTAGGAAACCATATCACACCATGGAGGGCGTCACTCCCCACCGTCACAATACCTAACACCTACTGGCCATGGGAGATCACAGGGGAGGGAACTAGTTTCACACGACGACGTTTGTCACTCCCCACCGTCACACTACCTAACACCTACTGGCCATGGGAGATCCCAGGGGAGGGAAACTAGTTTCACACGACGGCGTGCACCCCTCCCCACCGTAACACTACCTAACACCTACTGGCCATGGGAGATCACAGGGGAGGGAACCCGTAACACACCACGGCGTGCTCCCCTCCCCACCGTCACACTACCTAACACCTACTGGCCATGGGAGATCCCAGGGGAGGGAACACCTTGAGTTTGGCAGGTATTTCTTACCATATCTTTCACCGAGACAACTATTTTGTGACCCTTGAAGATCGTCAAATCATAGAAATTGGAACTGGATTAATCTAAATGTCCTGTAACTTATCTGAAGTGTACTGTTTACAAAGCTTAATTTTCTCTTGTAAAGGTATCCAATTCAACTTTTTCAATTAAATCGCAGGGCCACAGTCACAGAAAGTCATCTTTATCTTAAAAACGAATATTTGGTTCAACGTATGCATATCATTCTCAGAATGGAAATGCAAATGCAGTCGTATTGCAGTATGATGAATTCTCTCATATTGCATCATGACATTTGGTCTTACATTAGTGCACTTCCCATGTCTTCACCCTATTCTAAGTACAGTTAAATACAGAACAACTGTTGCAAGTAAACATCATTTAAGTTACTGAATCATGATACTGCTGTCTCAGTCACCGAGTCGAAATATTCAGACAACATCGTTCTATGTTTATAATATATACACAAAAGTGACCAGACTCAATGGTTTGTGAAAAAAATGGCCAAATAGGGAGACCAACAGACATTGGTGTATCCGATGAATCTGTAACTTTGTTACGAAGTAATTCTCCTGGCAGGTTACGCTTAACTTGCTAACATAACTTACAGTATTTTTGTCATCAAACCAAAGAGTCTGGTACATGTTCGTGTCCTCAGGAGGGTCAGATCTTCCTATTGCAACAAGTCACAGGATTATCTGACTCTCCTGAGGGCTAAAGAAACATTTCTGGAAAACTTTAGAAAACTTTTTTTTTTGCAGCATATTTTTGCCTTTCTTAAGACATCACGATAATAATCTCACATATGTACCAAATAGTAAGAGATTTAACGGGATCTCTTGAAATTACAGAAAAATTTACAGGATCTGTTTTCTTTTTCTTTTAGAGACTCAATTATTAAACATTTGTACCAAAGCAACTGCTCGTATGAGCAAACTTCTTAAAGCCAAGCATCACATTAAGGAATGTTTTACATAAGCATATCATGAATACACCTAATTAGCTAACGTTACATGTATTTTTGAGAGTCTTGTATGTTGTAATGCAGACGGTGTTTGTAATCATTTTTTGTACATACATGTAAGGTACACGAAACTAGCATTCTAGAGTTATTTCATGTTGTTAGCAAATTTAGCAAAATGATATTATATCTATAGATGTGTGTGCAATTATGTGTTGTTATCATTGTCCTGGTAAGGGTTTGAGGTTATTTTTTAATTCACATATATTTATTGAGTATTGGGCAGGAAGCAAAAGTTGCTTATATAACACCTTCTACTCAAAAACATACAACGAGTATAAAACACATTGATGAGATACATGCATAATTACAAGGTGGATAGGGAGATAAATACAAACAAGGCAAGTTGGTGATCTATCAATTATGAGAATCTAGCCGTACAGTAAATGAAGTTTTGAACTATATCGAAAACATTACAGTTTTGTAGGTGTGAGAGTGATGTTTGAGGGTTTGAGGTTGTAGTGTTAACGTGTAAAATAGACAAAGGGAAAGGAAGGACTCAAGCAGAATGAGGTCAAACTCTGTGTGTGTTGGGGGGGGGGGGTAGAAATGTTGGCTTGGACCGTGTTATGGCTTATTATAGCCTCCGTAGCATGCAGCCTTCGGCATTTCAAGGAGGAGCAACATGACAAACAGCCGACTTTATACCATGGTTCATCGGCGAAGGTTGTCATTGGGCAGCCATGTCATGTGACACGACGAAATGGCGGGTTTATTTTTAGTTCCTTTGGTCACCCGAGGAAAAGCGTAGACGTGGTCGCCCTTGGTCTAACGTTGAAGAAAGCGATTGAAGAGGACACAGGTCTAGAGGGTGATGAACTGTCCTCGGTCATGCGAAACATGAACCTGTGGAGACACTTTTTGGAGTCTCCTTACAAAAATGAACTGAACTGACTGAACTAGCTATTATGTCAAGTCAAGTCAAAGGTACAATGTATGTCACGGGTACAATGTATGGCAAATAATAGAGTTACTAGTTGGTATGAGTCTATCATAATGCTACATATACATGTGTGGTCAACGGTTACTGTGTTTGACAGAGTGTTATAAAGAACTACTGGCTAGAAAATATTTCAACTCTACACGTACCTTCTACATTACGCTAAACTATTATGTGCTGTTATGTAATTGCATATCTGTTCTCAGATACTAGTAGGTCCCAGGTTCAAACATTCCCCGCCAAAAGCCTACTGTGGGGACTGGGCATGTAATAGACCTACTTGTGCAGAAACAATGGACTGTTTCAAACGACTGTTTCAAAACAATGGACTAAATATCAGTAGTGGGTTTCATTGTTTAGTTTTTAAATAAGACGGCTGTTGGTGCCTGTGTAGCATTACTTGATCCACCAAGAGGGTAATATACTATATAGACAAATGAATTCCAAGGCCTATTAAGATATACATGTCTGAAAGTATGGAGCTTGTACATGACAGCGGCAGCCAGTCCAATGGAGGATAGCTAACGCGATATAATAACCGTGAAAAATTTTGTACGGAAAGAGTCTACAAAGTTTCTGTACCGTTTAACCGATGATCGGTGACTGTCAGGCCTCAAAATATAGAAAAGGATCAAGAAAAGCAGGTGTGTACACGTGTTGTGGGGGTGGGTGGAATACATGGACTTGTGGAGATATCTTCAACTTTGCCACTCTATCAACTTTAGCACTTTCAGACCCAGAGTTAACCAACAATGATTTTTTACTGGGCCTAAACGTGGCGGTGAGTGATCTAGTTTTCGGATAAACGAAATTCCGGTCTCTCCTTCGGAACCCCTATTGGAGTACAGCTGCACCTTAAAGACACCACCAAATATCTGAAAGACAGTTTTGTGTACATCTTGTGATGGTGAAAGTCTCCGGCACAGTAAATCTCGTACATTTCCAGTCCTGCATACACACAGACCTGGTGTGGTGCGCTACATGCACATTTGTACTACATTGTAAGCGACCTACTCTTGAGGACATGTTTACGTTACTGTGACTGTGTGAAACTGCTGTAAAAAGCGGAAACTTTAAAGTAGTTCCTGATCTTCAAAGGTAAAATCTACCAGTTCCGAACTAACGACGCAACTTTAACAGCACATCACTATTCCTTTATACAATGGTAAAGAAAGAAGTGCAGGAACCCTATATAGCTATTTCTCATATCCATACTACATTGTAGGACGTATATGCTCGTGAACTATCTGTACGTCTGGTTACGTTTCTCTCTTTGAGTCGTCGCAAAAACCTCATGGAACAACGAATGCCTAGCCTGTACGTCTACCTTGGCTGTATACAAGGTCCGGACCGGGTAACGTATTGCCTCATTTCCAACATATACAATGCTGTAAACAACATATACAAGGCTGTCTACAACTATACTTGTCTTCCGAAAAATGTCTTCCTCATTTTACACCTTGACATCGTGACTTCAGTCGGACTTGTATGATTCCTTCATCGAACTTATGCAGATGTTTTCATTCTTCCTCTGGCGTTCACATATTTATGGCGACGAACGCGGGAAAACACGAACGTTTATCTACAAGACTTGCTGTTTTATTTTACTCGAAAACCCAATTTGTGACGAGATTCATACTTGTTATACCGAGACTCTGACAGGTCACAACTCATGGTGTTTTCCCCACAACTAATATATTTTGTTTATCTATATTCGAATTTTTTTCCCCTAATATCAAGAAGAAAACAACATTTATAATCACAAAAATACACATGTACAAAACTGTTTTTATGAGTGGGTCGGTGAAACGTTTTTTGTAGCCAACCTGCTTTCGGATGACTTCGCTGATTGAAATAACACTTTGAGCCGGCCTCCATTGAACTGACGGCTCTGGTATGTTGTATTAGTAGTAGTAGAATGGTTTATTCAATTCACTAAAATATACAGCCCAGTTGCAGCCCGAAGGCCGAATTTTCAGGCTTGTTTACAAACAGCCAGGTCTTCATACTACTGCAACTACATAATAAAATGTAACTACTACAAATACATAAAAAATCAACTTAATTATCACATATACATATATCATTTTAGTCAGCGATGTTATAGATAAAATTTGAGCACACGTTAAAAATCACTCTAAAAATTGACAGGCAAATAGCTAAAATCGACATAATTAAGTGAATTATTAATATTTTGCAGGGCACTTTGGAATGTACCTCATGTTACACTGTAACACTGCCTTTCTCTTTATTTGCCTTATAGCTTGTGTCGTTTAATAAAAAGTAAAAAGAAAATGCCCCACAGACTAGCAATACAATTATATTCAGCAAAAGTATGTTTTAGTGTGAACGTAAGCGGTTGCTATGGTTGCTATGCTATAATCAGATCTTTTTCATTCAGCTCTTTGTCAAATAAGTCACTGTCATACATCTATGTACATATAGGTGATTCTTCTTTGACTTTAATTTATTCCAAGTAAAATAATCTTTTAAACTGATTTCTAAGACTCCAATAAAATGTAACAAATGAGGCAATGTATGTGACCTTATCAATTATGTTTTGAAGGGGACGTTTTAGGAAGTAGCGTAGAATGAAAAAGACTTTTAACCGTAGCTCAACACAAAAAAAATGTTTAACTTGTTAATTTGAAAAATGTGCTCCCAGCCATACGTACAATCAGGTGTTACCAACGTCTGGGCCCATTTTATGAATATGCGAATCCACAGCTTCTTGAGTTATGCTGTTGACATACTATCAGATCCATACACAAATATTGCCAAACCGAAAACATACCATTATGTCGAAGGCAATAAAGGTCGTCAATTCTTCTTGTTACTCCTTCTTAGGTACATGTAAAAATGAGAGTTAATGTTTCCATTCACGGGAGGGGGGGGGTCCTCTTATGGCTTCTGAGTCAGAAGCTCATTAACACACAAGACATGATGTATACACCAGCATTGTAACCGGGAGGTCGTGAGTTCGAACCCCGGTCGGTGTCAAGCCAAATACATGATCCTGCCAAATACATGACTCTGACCCAATACTTTGGGGGTTTCCAATATACCTAAGACAAAGGGTGGGAGGGGTTAAGTCGTGATGTGGGAGACTAAACCTAACCTAAACCCCAATCGTAAGTCTAACCCTAACCCTAACCCTAGCCCTAAACACCTGACCTCTCACGTATGCTGCAGCTCAAGGATTTGGCTCAACATCGGGTCATACCAAAGACGTTACATACTGATTTCTCTGCTTAGCATACATCATCTATGAGAAAGAGTATGGGGAGGCCAAACACACAACACTGCCAGCCCCTTGCTGTAATGCTTCTGCAACTATGTGGCCCAAAGGCTACAGAAATGGAGATCTGTCCTGTATTTAGGTCACTTTGAGCTCCGAACAGGTTTAACCACCTTTGCGTTTTAGGATCCCGGATGTAGAATCTGTTACAGGCGGTGAAATCTTCACATACCCCTGGCCGTAAAAACAGCTAAAGCCTGTGGATAAAACGTTGACTTCGCCAAAACAAAATGTAAGTACAACTATTTCATTCGAAGAAGCAAAACTAGCACGTGTGTAAGGCCAGGGCACATTTACATACGCTGTGCGACCTCCGGCGACCACAGACAGCTTTCTTGAAATAGTCTTAGTGCCACGTGTACTTAAAATTTCACCTGTCCCTGTCTTGTTTCTAGAGATAGTCGTATGTCCTCCAAATTTCACCTGTACCTGTCTTGTTTTTGTCGTTTCTGACCCACACCGTAGACGCTGAAATCGCACAGTAGGCGCACAGATATTATTTAACAGATTTCTTGAGATAGTCTAGTGCCACGTGTCCTTAAACTTTCACCTGTACCTGTTTCTTGAGGTAGTTGCGTATGTCCTTCAACTTTCACCTGTACCTGTCTTGTTTCTTGACGTATCAGATCCACACCGTAGACGCTGAAATCGCACCGTAGACGCACAAATATTACTTAAACTCTATCTCATGACATAAAGTTCCAATTCCTGCGTTTGAGGGTGAGCTGGCTGGGGGATAAGCTGGGTGCCTTCTGCGGGCGGGCGCGCGCACAGCCGCGGGCGGTTGTTGTCTGTGGCCAAGCGTTCAGGATTTGGGGAAACGCTTTTCGAGCAAAATGTCGGAAGATTGTGCCTTTCCTCTGCCATGTATATATATGTAGAGTACCGTAGATCTAGTGCGGTATAGAGACGACAGCTCATATTCAAATCCAACCAGCACACTACATCCAGACCATCGTAGGCCCCAGGTATCTCTACGGTGCTGGGAGCACTGTCCGCCCGCTCTGGTACATAAGGTCGCGCCGGGGTATTTTACGGGGTCGGTTTCAATTAGCTCGCCTCTACATTACGGCAATAATTATCATATCTTTAGAGAGGAAATATGAATATGTCAGGAAAGGCCTGTGCTATTTTTCTATCTATGTCAGCTCTGACTCAGCATTAGCAGCCGGACTGCCTAGACAGAACGCTGTCAAAGTTTTGCGCTGAGGAAAAATTAACTTCACGTTTGAATCTTTGTCCCTGATCTTAGCGATCTCCCTCGGAAGACTGTTCCAAAGTTTAACAATTGTTTGGTACAAAGGTTCTAATATGATTGTTGGTGTGAGAGACAGGGACCACCAGAGTGTTTTCGTGATGTGATTTTGACTGGCGTGTCACCCGCCGCACCTCTTTGTGTTTAGGAACAAGGTCATTTAGCAGGGCTGGTGCCTCTCTGTGGTACATACGGTAGAAGAGACTCAATGCACCAACTTCCCTGCGGTGGTCCAAAGGTTGGATGCGCGCCTTGGACAGACCAACTGAGGAAAGTTTCATGATTTTCAAGGCTCTCCTTTGTTGAATAGTCCCGTATTTCAGTCCATCTGGGTCACGAAAACACGGTGGTGCCCCACAATACTGCACCTATCACCGAAACATCTGCTTGGAGATTAGCCATTACACCCGGACAATAGGCCACAGCAAAAAAAGTAAAAGGTGTGAAATTGCCATCGGAAAAAAGTCGCGTCTTCTCTTTTCCTCTCCATTTTAGTCGTCCATCATGATCCAATTGACAGAAAGGGGGCGTCACACCTGAACAATAGGACACAACCAGATACAATAGAGACAAATCAACGTAACGCCTTCGGGCAAAAGTCATGCGATCTCTTTTCTTTGTTTTCTTGACCTATTTAGTCGGACACCATGATGACAGAAAAGGGGGCGTTGTTACAAGCGGAAAATATAAAGAGCGCGATTTAGGGCCAATGCCCCCCAGTCCTTGGCTTCTTTTGTAGGACAGCATGACTTGATTGGCAGAAAAGGGGGCCCGGGGTGTTGTTGCAAAACAAGACATAAAATAGTGCCCAATTGAAGGCCCAATGACCCCCAGTCCTTGGCATCTTGTTCGGACAATACGGCTTGATTCACAAAAAAAAGGGGGCGGTGACCTACGATGTAAACATAGAGAGAGATTATCAATGTCAGTAACAAAGCCTATCATTTTTTTTTAATTTGCCGAAAAGAGCAGCTCGCTGGTGTGAGTTGTGTTTTCACATGGGCGTGTTTCACAAGGCTTAGGTGCAACTAGGATATCGCTCATGGGGCGTATACGCGTATCGAGCAGCATGTTGAGCACTGGTACATGACGTCTTGGAGTGTTTCAGGACCTTCTTACGACCTTACTCCCGACAATCCAAGCTCGGCGGCGTTGCCGTAGGTTTGGAGAAGTCTCGTTCTACATGTAGGATGTAGGTCCAGTTTACTCCTCTGTTTGCACTCAAGCAGAAACATGACTATTCTGAACTCTTTTTATAGAATTTATAGTCGGTTGTCAGAGACTCCTTTTAAAGAATAGTAAAAACAGCATCGACCAAATACTCATGGCGTCAATGAAAAGCGATTTACATGTCGATTTGAGCTTATATATCATCATTGAAGAATGCTTCAAACAATCAAACAAACTCTCAACCAAGTTGAACGATTTTCTTGTTTACGACGAATCCCCAACCGTCGTCTTGAAAAGGTCGGGAGACCATGATAGGCAATGCCTGATAGGAGATTTATGGAAGGCGTTTGCCGCACAAAATTGGTGGGGTGGAAACACCTACTGTTACCATGTACATGTTGTAGTCTGTATATGCCAGACTGCTTCTAAGGTATACAGGTCAGCGTGCCACCGCTCCAGGCCAGGGTCACCCCCTGAAAAAAATGATAACCCCCAACTTTGTAGACTGTAAATATAAACATTATACATAACAAATGCACCAATGATGCATTTATGATGATACATTTATACATAACATTCACATTTATAGATAACATTCGCCAATGATGCGTTTATACATAACAAATGCACCAATGCCATAAATGAAGTCATTAAAACATAGATTTCAACGTTTCTTAGTATTGATGAGGGATTCATAAGACTTACACTAAAAACCATTCCACATTTCATGAATTCTACGTCCAACAATCCGAGCATATAAAAGAACTAGAAACCATACTATCAACAATACGTCCTCATGAGCGATAACCCACTCCAATATCCAATCTCAATTTTGTATCGATTACAAAAGTCGGACTATATATATAAACTGAAGCAGAACTCACCGACTGGTACAGACAATCAGCAACACTCCCTCCGCACCCATTAATTGATATATTTTTGTTGTTACTCCTGTTGTTGTTACTACTGTTATTTTTGTTGTTGTTGTTTTGTTGTTACTACTTATAGAATATTTTCGTCATTTATATATAGGTGGAAAATAGTAAGTTTTTTTGTCTCCATCTGTAGTCAAGAAAGAAGTAGTTTGTATTTCTTGTGTTCTAGTTGTGCAATAAGCAATCGGTCATGAGTTTGAGATGAACAACTACTAAAAAAATCTATATTGCAGATACAGTCCCATGAGAGTTGGACTACTTTGGACTACAAGGAGAGCGACACTACAGAGACAGCTGTGGTAAGTTTAGTACCTATTTTTTTGTTTTAAAAACATCATTGAAAATATTAAAGCAATATTTCAAACACAGTATTGTATTTATCGAAGTTTGGCTCCTTCGAATTCTTTAAGCGGGTGTGCACGTGTTTGTTTCCACATATTAATAATAACAAATTTGCTAGTAAAAATAGTCGCCAGACTCAGTATACCAGTACCTTTTTCATGCAGGCAACAGTGTGTGGCGGATTCCGTGTTTGTGTGTGTGTGTGTGTGTGTGTGTGTGTGTGTGTGTGCGCGCGCGCGCGTGTGTGTGTGTGTGCGCGTGTGTGTGCGTGCGTGTGTGTTTGAGAGAGAGAGAGAGAGAGAGAGCTTGCGAAGCTGTTGTGTAACACCGAGGGGCGGTTATACGACTATACGGATACAGAAACAGTATGTGCGATTGCCGTAATTTAGCCGCCCCGAAATCGCATTGTATGCTATAAGTCTTACATTATTTTTACAGGAATAGTCCTGAGGACCACATTTGCGCCATAGCCGTCCCCAAAGTGTGTACACAATGCTGTCAACTGTGGAGGAGGAGGATCTCGAAGAAGAGGCCATTGACTCCAGAAAGGCGTCTCTTAAAGCGGCAAGGGGACCTCTGCTCTCTCTGGGTGCAACGGTTCTCTTCGCCGTATCATCGGAATTGACGGCCCTCAGCAGCATAGACGGAATCCCGGGTTTCCAACTGGTATTTTTTATGAGACTGAGCCAGTTTCTCATAGTTTTAGTTTGCATTCTAATCTTTCGTCCCAAACTCACAGGTGAAAACAAACGCCAGAATGGTTTATTGTTTCTTGAAACTGTCGTTAACAACGTCGCTACCACCCTGATGTATTTGTCCTTCACCTATGCTTCTCCAGGGATAGCGTTTGGCATCATTCAAGGGTCCATGCCCTTGTTTACGGCCTGTTTTGGGTTTATATTCTTAAAGGAAAAAATTGGTCTCATACCGATCTGCGGGATCCTAATCAGCATCGTCGGGGTAATTCTAGTCAGCATCGGGATGGCCCACCAGTCTGTGGGATCCACAAATGCAATGGTCGTGTCCATTACCCTGCCGCTGGCTGCTGCCTTCAGCAAAGGACCAGATATGGTTCTCAGTCGAGCCATCCTGAAGGACATGTCAGGCATCACAATGCTGTTATACATAACAGTAGTGGGAACAGTAGCAGAGATCATACTAACTTACTCATTTGAGACCCCGGTCTGGGTGATGTCAGCAAAGACAGCATGGTACATAGCTGGACTGGGCTTGTGTCAAGCCGTGGCCATGTTGTTTTTCTTGGGAGTACTAAAAGTAGAGAAGGCAGCCATAGCTGTTGCACTGCGCGCACTTGTGATACCGCTCACCATTCTACTGGACTATCTCATCCTGTCGAAAGTGCCAAACGCTATCAAATGGGGAGGTCTGTCTATAATCATACTTGGAACATTGGGGCTTGGCATCTATACTTGGTGGTCACATAAACAGAAAGAAAAACGGAAGACTTTATTAAAAAAGATGGATTTCTCCCAGGAGATAGATGACACTGACTAAATTTTCCTTAGAAGTCATTTTGTAGCATACTTGTATTGTCGACATAATATTATTATTTTTTATTTCAACTTTATTTACATATAATACATGGAAAAAGGTCATGAGAAACAGGAATGCCCTTTAGACTCCCTGACAAAAATTAAGTGACAGTCCTTATCAAGAAATAATGCATATCAACAATAATAATAATTGTAAAAATACTAATAACAATAATTGTAACAAATACAGTGTACAAAATACTTTTGAATACTTTTGAACCAGGTTGCCCAGTGGGCAACCTACACCAAAAATTAGGTTGCCCATCAGAATTTTAGGTTGCCCCACCTATAAGTTACTACTTAATAGCCATTAATATCTAAAATTAAAACGCATCAGCCGGATACAGTGGTACAAGCCAAGTGGGCATTATATTTTTTTTTGG
>NW_017804354.1:1629901-1642575 GCF_001625305.1 Branchiostoma belcheri
ATTCTAAAGCCAGGTAGGACACTGGGCTACCTAGGTTCAAAAATAGATTGCCCCGGGTAAAATCTGCTTGCCCGGGGCAACTGGGCAACCTGGCAACCAGGTATTTTGCACGCTGCAAATAGTGACAATAAGATAATAAAGTAATGCAAAATGGTAAAGTAATATATGATAATAAAATAGCACAAAAACTTAACTGGTCAAAGAAGTAATAAATCACTGGTAAAATTTCGACCAAAAACAATAATTTAAACAATAACTAAAACAATAATTGAAAACAATACCAATAGTAAGAACAAATAATAATGATAACAATTTGACAAATGTATGAAGAATGAATGAATGACGGGTTTAGGAAAAGGTACAATTTTGGCATTGCCGCATTGCCAGTGGACCATGTAAAGGTGTTAGAGTCGAATTTGTTGTATATAAGACAATTGTAATAATCTAATACAGCTTTTTTAAAAGTGAAGAAGGAGTCAGTGGGGCAAGATTGTAAAAGTCTTGTATTAACGGGCAAGTTATTACAAATGTGAACAATTTTGTGAAAGAGATAATTTTTAAAAGTAGTTGTGAAACATTTATTTAGTTGGAGCTTGGCCTGGGAGTTAGATCTTAAAGATGTATGTGGGAAGGTTATATAGAGCAGAATATCAATATCATATTTACCTAAGAAGCATTTAAACATAAAGAACAAATCTTATAATTCTCTACGGCACGATAGGGGTAAAAGAGCGCAGTATATCAGTCTATCCCTGTATTTATTTATTTATTGATCTTAAAAACGGTTAGTTGGACCTTCAGTTTAGGACAACTGTATCCCATTATTAATGATAGTAGAACTTTTCTTAAGGGGTGGACCTAATGTATCTCGTAACAAATGTATGTGGTGACTTTGCTGTTAGGAACGTACAATAAGTATATGAAATCATTTTACCATCAACACAAGATAATGTCTATAGATGCAGTGAACATGTATATAAGTTATAACGTTAGATAAAGTGCATACCAGTTTGGTGTTGTGGGACGAAAAATGTGCACATTAGTAATAAAGATGTTACCAAGCACTTCAAATTCCAAATGTGTCTGTTTCTTTCTTGGTGTATGCCTGTCGTAGGCATTGAATCAAAAATGGTGCATTCAAAAGTAGTAGTACCTTACAACAATGACTTCTGAATGTCAATTTGAAAACACTGTCTTTGATGGCAGCATGAATATAAATCATTATACTGGTTGCTACGTACCAACATCAAAACATGCTGTGCTGTGATTGTAAGACTGCCAATCAGTGAAAAGATTGGGTTGATTAGCTTATTATTGTAGCTTATGAAGAGAGTGTACAGGGGATAAACAATGATTCATGTGGGGTCGTGTGACGTAACGGTAGATTGTTTGGGTCAGACCCAAGAGGTTCGGGTTCGAATCCTGTCCGATGCCTTGGGAAAGGCACTTTCACACGAGTAAGTGGTTCACTTTACAGTCCTATGGCCGCATCTTGGGTCGTTTTGAGGTGACCTGAGTTAGCGCCGAATGACAACTGCTCCAGAGCCTTTCGATTTCCCTCCCTGTGAGGCCGATCACCTACTTAATTGTAATAATTGAAAGCTCCTCACAATTAAGCCCTTGGCTGCGAAGAGATATAAATTTACAGATGAAATGGTAAAAATTTAGCACAAAAAGAACATTTAGCACCAAACGAAATTGTACATCATCATGTACAAATGAAAATGAACATCACCTGTCCAAGGTCCTGTGGTTAGGGTTCAGAAGGTGTTGTGTCGTTGGGAAAGGCACTTTGCACCTGTTTACAACTCAACTCGGGTGAATATGAGCATATAGCTTCGATTAGGAACGTCCTCTAAGATGGGTCGTGAAACCAGAGGTCTCGTGTTTGAAGGGAGTCACATCTCGAGCACGTTAAAGATCCTAGCGCATTTGATGAATGAATGATTAAATGGTTTAATTTATCATTTTGATTGGGCACATACATTGTAAAGCTGACATTCGCAAAGTGGGAACATGTAAGTATCATTTACCTTAAGCAGAGAACAATAAATTTATGTCGGACATCTTTAACTTAGTCTGTTTAGGAGGCTGGTCTTAATATGCTACTGTGGTGCAGCAGAATTACACTAATTTGCAAAGAATCATAAAACAAAGGTTCTAGGTGTTTTGTCTTATGGTAAGAGGTCACTGAAAAAAATTAAAAAAAAAAACACATTGATTTTGCTAAATTTTGCTACCAAGGATATAAATTAGTGTGGCCTAATCTTAGAACACTTTACACCTGATCTTTTCCATGATTAGGTAAAAGGTCAGATGTACTTAATTTTCTACAGTTGATATGAAAAGGCTTAAACCAATGCAAAGTGATGAGGATTTCCCATTTTAATCCTCTAAAAGTAGGATGATGTTAGAAAAGGATGGAGAGTTTTCCGGGCAACAAGAAGAAAGAAAAAACAGTACCAGTATCCTTTAGTTTGTATCTAATCAACATCGAATTGAGATGTTTACGAGAATCAGTTGTTTCATATAAATAAATAGCAGGTAGAACTTGCTCGCAGTTACCACAGCTTCACTGCATTGCTACTAGACTGTTACGATGTATGTCAACAGAATGAACCATGTCTGAATTGTCTTCAGGCTGCAAAATTGCCCAAATCTTTTCCTGCAATCTTACAACGTGTTTCTGCCAATTAAAGATTTGACATTATGCAATGCCTTCTTCTAGCTTCAAAAGTGTCAACAACAGTGCATGTGACTGGTTTATTGAAGTTCTAACAGGTATAGTATCGCAGAAGCCTTTAACAGGGGAACTGATCTGTACTGATATTTTACAAAAGTACAGCTACTTTAACCACAAGTACACATGAAATTGTAAACATAAGGCAGACACTTGTAACTTTTCCATTGGAGAACAAAATCCTAAAGGTGTTATTGATACGATGGTGATATCGTTTGAAAAGCTGACTTATTAACACAGTCCATTAACGAAGCTTAACGAAGTGCTGTAAAGGTTGTGGTGATTATAAGAACCACTCTTGATTTCTCAGAAAATCTGGACAAGGCTGCGCCAATCGTAACATTTTACTGCTTGGACCCCTCAGCTACATATATAATCACCAATGATGTAGTCTGGATAAATAACACACTTTCTTTGATCCGTCGGAAATCTTCCTTTTTGGAGTCAGATTTGTGTCAGAAATGTCAGCATCAAAACAACGCGACAGTTGTAATGGCACCAAAACCTTCTAAAGCCCTAAGGCTTGAATCTGGAACTGGAACCATCCATGCATATAATATGGAGTCACTTGGGGAAGTCCCCATATAGACTGTATATAGGTATGGTTTTTGAAGTGTCTGTGTGTGTTTCCGCACATTTGTAGTCAATATGAAGTTAGAATGCATTTATGGATTGTGATGATACAGTGTCGTTACCAGTATGTATTACACGTTATCAAAAATGCATTTGTTATGGCAAAGTTGCCATTTTGCATATTATACATGGTATATCTATATGTAACACAAAATAAACGAAAACTTTCATTGAATCAAGCTGTTATAAAGCACTTTGAATTCCAAACGTGTTTGTTTCTTTCTTGGTGTACCCCTACCGTAGGTTTAATGCACATGTAGACATTGAACCAAATTGACCCCACATATTAGACGGATTTCAGTAACAAAGGACCGTGCAGAAGTTTAGACCACACTAACTTGATTTGTTAGTTCTTAGATTTTTTCAGAAAAAAATATGAAGCGAAAGGACGAAAAAAAGATACCTTATAAAATGATGTTAACCATTCCGACTAACGAAATGATACATTATTTGTCTCGTTGATTATGGAAATAAGACCATCAATGCCTTATACCCCTTATCCATACTCATATACTAGATTTTATCTAGATCCACACACAGCATCTTAAAATCGACAATGGACAATCTACAGGCGGACTCAAACAAGAGAATAAAAAGGAGGCACCTCTGCAACATACAATCGTTGACAGGTTGCCAATCAGAGAAGAATTGTTGGTTTCATTCTAAAGCCGAATGGAAAGTACAACGGCTGATAACCGTCCATACAATACTATATAAGGAGAGGTTGGAGAGCCACAAAGGAGTCATCAGAAAGAGACCATCTACATCAGGGCATTACAACCATCCCTCAACAGAGACGGGGGGCGCCACAGACTTTCTGCAACCTGTGGTCCACTGCTAACCTATGATCCACTGCTCGCGGAGTCCTGTGTGTTATCTGCATCACGGAAGCGGTGGATTGGTCATTCCTTGACAAAGGCTGGAGTTGTACAGTCGAAAATTTGGGTGAGTCAATTATTTTGTGTTGGAAATTACGGTTTAAACTTGCTTCATAAAGAATCGTTGGTCGTCGGAGGAATTTTATGACTAGACTCTTGGACACTCTATGACTAAGTGAGTTTTTGTGTTTGTCATTGCATGGTCATTCCTTGACAAAGACTGGAGTTGTACAGTCGAAAATTATTATTATGATCACTTATTATTATGATCACTTATTATCATGATCATTTATTATTATGATCACTTATTATTATGGTCACTTATTATTATGATCACTTTTATTATCATCAGATATGAGTTGAATTATTATTGTTATTATTTCATCATTATGGTTATTATTATTAGGTAAGGGATGGTTCACTACATTGTATATTGTATGTTTATTGATAGATGAATAAAACAAAATACCATGCATCACCATCACTCTAATGTCCACATGTATATTAGCCTGTATTTTGGTTACGTGTATGGTAACCAAAAGAGATCACATGAAGTGACTAATCACACCTTTTCAGGCACAGTTGAATTGACTGATTTTTTATAAGGCCACAGCAAGTAAATTGTATGGATGGCATTCTACAGACTCCAAATTCAATGCGACAGGGCAAAAATACAAGGCGGGCCAAAAACAAGATTCCCTACATTTTCAAATGTTGAGAACATATTAAACTTTGTAGCAACAATTGAGGTGAAAAAATATGTTATCACACTAACAGGTATTGCATTGCTGTATTCAATGGTATTACCTGTCCTTCTAAATGTGTATAGTACATTAACTAGAACAATTGTGAAAAAGATCTTCATCACGGGCAGCTACTACACTGGATATTCATATGCGATTGACTACCATAGACTGTCAACATTTGCTCTCAAAGGCGAGCAATTGTGCCTCAGGTCACCGAAAAAAAACGGCAAAAATAGGCATTTATCTTGGGATATACCTCATTATGCATGCAACCTGTTTTCGGCTTGTTCACCATAATTTGTTTTTCCTTTCTCTCCCAAAATCAGTCGAAAATCAATGCACGTGGTGATGTCATCCATACATTTGACGTTCTTTGGCCTACTATAGCTAGGAGCAATCTCCTGCTTCATTCTGGCTGCCGACTCCATCTCAGACGTACGCTGCTCCGTACCGCTGAAGTCTCTCCATATCATCCAGGTCAACCATGTTCAACAACAGCACTGGCGAGACAATAGCAAAAGAAGTCAACCAGGTTGAATGTATCGTGCGGCACTTACGACAACATTCATCCTACGACAAGGCTGAGGAAGCCTGTTCCATGTACACGGACATCCCGGAGTTCGGAACGGGAATAACTGTCGTCTTCTGGCAGGACTTGCCATCATTATTTCTAACGCTGCCGTGCTTTGGGGAATCATCCGAAGACCAGAGCTGGGACCCCTGCTGTTCTCGGTCTTTATAGATGACGTGGGAGACGGGTGTGAGAGCCCTCCGTATCTATATGCAGATGACTCCACTCTCTACTGTGTAGTCAGAACAAACGACGACAGAGCCTCAGCAGTAATGAGCCTTAACAGGGACTTGGAAAGAATGAGGATCTGGGCAGAGAAATGGAAAGTTACATTTGAACCAACCAAGTGTAAAACAATGACAATCTCTAGAAAAAGATCTCGAGCAAGGTCAGACCTTTTCTTTGGAAACACCAAACTGGCTGAGAAAGACGAACTGGAAATCTTGGGAGTCACTATTGACAACAAGCTCAGCTGGACAAAACACACCTTAAACACTGCAGCCAGAGCTGGTCAGAAACTTGGAGCTATGAGGCGAGTTGCCCGCAAGCTCACTCCCAGTGGAAGAGCTGCAGTGTACAAGGCACAAGTACGCAGTGTTATGGAGTATGCCTCACTGTGCTGGATGAGTGCACCTGCCACCTCGTTGGGACTCCTGGATTCTGTTCAAAGGAGGGCACTTAAAATCATAGGAACAAACGAACAAGAAGCTAGGTTGACACTGAACATCCCATCACTTCAGCACCGTCGCCATGCGCCAAGTGGCTGCTGCGGCACTCTTGTACAAAATGCACACAGACACATGCCCAGCAGGCCTGAAGACAATGCTCCCCAAGCCGTACACCTTCAGACGAACAACCAGAACTAGTCTTGCTATGCCAACCCACGCACTTGCACAACCGGTATCTAGAACCAGCTCTACCGGCCGGACCTTCATCCACACAGGAGTTCAGATCTGGAACCAACTCCCAGACTCCATTGTGGGCAACATCAACAACAACGGACTGCAGTCCTTCAAAGTCAGAGTGCATCGACACCTCCTTCATTGCAATTGAGAACTTGGCAGCTGTGAGCCACTGATTGCCCACTGATTGAGCCATTGTACAATCAGTGGGTATTGCTCACTATAGCATATTATAAAAAAAAAAAAAAAAAAAAAAACAACTGCACATTCTCATGGCAAACCTGGCCGTGGTAGACATGTTAGCGGGTATTGGACTCCTCGTACGCGATACGATGTCAATCTGTAGACCGATTAGGATTGAGCAGAATGTATTTCATACTAAATACTGCGACCTTCCTAGTGTATACTCAGATGATGTCTGCATCAGCACTATGTCTACTGTCTATAAGCTCTTATGTGGCTATAAGACATCCTATATTTTTCCACACCCATGCTCACAGTGCCAAACGCGACGCAGGTGTGGCCATTGTTATTTCGTGGCTTGGTCTGACCCTGTTTGGTCTTATGCCCATTATGGGTTTAAACTATATAGACATGCCCAACACAAAGTGTTTCAACTTTTTTCCTCTGCCGGTTGCTGCTCTTGCATGCACAGTGATCCTCCTGCTAGCCTGCGTCATGTTGTTCACAAATATAAGTGTATTCATAGCCATAAAAGAACGGAAAAAGAGAAGGCTTGGGCAACCAGGCGGTCAGAACAATCCGGGACAAAACCAAGATCAGCCTAACGATGCAGCAGAAAGAAAATACCAAAAGAGTGTGCACAAAGCCATGATTCAGGTAGTAGCGGCTTTTATCTTTTGGTTGTTCCCCCTCATACTCATCCCAGTGTGCCATATGGCTGGTAAGAAGTGTCCAATTCCAACCAGGAGCACTGGAGTACCTTTGGTGACACCATTGCTGGTAGTTTTAAACTCGGCGATCAACCCAGTCGCAAGCATCATCCGCACGCCGGACTTACGAAAGAGCCTCCGTCAAGATGCTACATCTATCTATCGAACATTTGTCACAATTATACGGGGAAACCAAGTGAATCCACTGGACGAACAAACTCCCTAGTCTCCACCAAATGTAGAGCCGGAATAAATAGTAGAAATCGGCCTACAAAGGCCAAGGGAGTTAGGCAGCCATAGAGGGTCAATTTTACCTGCTTTTGGATCTAAGGTAACTCATGACAAATGTATGTGATGACTTTGCTGTTAGTTGTCTATGATTTTATTCGGAATGTACATTAAAATATATGTATACTTTCCAGGCTCTTAGGACACTCCCTCAACTTTACAGTTTTGTCTGACAACGCCAAAATGTTCCTCCTTCTCCGTGGTAGTCCCACATGTTCACTCATAGCAAATTCCAACATTTTGATGTTAACCCAACAATTCATCACCACAACAAAACGCTTCCAATAATCATTCTCTGTCATCTTTGTCTGTGTCCTACAGTTTTATCTGCTTCATCATTGGGTGGGGAATCGGACTGCGCTCATAAATATTTCAACATCTTTGTACTTTATTATACCACTTCACATTTTGTTATCCCTTATTTCCTTTTTTTTATTTATCAAGTGGTAGCGTCAAAATAAGTATTGTAACTTGAGTGCGCTATCACTTTGTCCTGTACTTTGTCTTACTTGTGCAATTAATAATAATAAAAAAAAATATATATGTAATAACTTTAGCGTGAAAACAAGACAATGTCTATGGATGCATGTATATAAGTTATAACATTAGCTATAGTGCATAACAATTTGGTGTTGTGTGACAAAAAATTTCCTTGAATCTGAGATGTCTGCACATTAGTAATAAAGATGTTACGAAACACTTCAAATTCTAAACGTGTTTGTTTCTCTCTTGGTGTACTCTTGTTGTAGGTTTAATGCACATATAGGTATTATAGGCATTGAATAAAATGGTGCATTCAAAGGTAGTAGTACCTTACAACAATGACATCTGAAAAAAAAATTGAAAACGCTGTCTTTGATGGCAGTATAAATATGAATCAAGCCTGAATAATGTTATTTATCATACTGGTTGCGACGTACCACCATCAAAACATGCTGTGCTGTGATTGTCTGTAGAACAGACTGCCAATCAGTGAACAGAATGGTTGATTAGCTTATTCTTCTGGCTTATTAAGGGAGTGTACAGGTGATAAACATCAATGGTTCATCAGAGTCTAGTCAAAAGCCGTGTTTAAGTGGAATCACCCAAACCGCGATTCGGGTAACTCACATTCCTCACATCTGGTCCACGTGCCACACACTCCTGTGAAACCGTGTCCGACCACAATACGCTTGAGCTACATTTATTGTTGTTTGATGAAAACACGCAAGGTAGCGTGTTATTAATGTCAGAGGTCAACGACCTGCTTGCTGATGCCCCCCTCCCAGCGTATCTCGGCCGAATGACATGGTCCCGCCAGAGGCGGTGAAGCTCGCCCTAGAACTGACACATTATTTGACCATTACTGCTTGCTGCCACGTAAAGTTGGTATTGCATATAAATAAAGAACTATCACCCCGTAATCCATGACCAGGCGAATTTACATTGAAATCACATTGCGTTCAGACGCAAATCGCGATGCGGGGAAACCGATTCGAAACCACCTCTAGAAGTGGCTTGGGATCGAGGCGCTTTTAATGTGATTTTGGAGCGTTCACATGGAGCCACTTGAAACCGGCTTCGGGGTAAACCACATGTAAACCGCCTTGGGTGATTCCACTTAAACACGGCCAAACTGAAAGATCTATCATCGACATGATCCGCACGCGAAGTCTCCTTTGGTTCGGGCAAGCGCATAATATAACCAGTAAACCGCCATTTTAGGCGTAACAACAGCTTTGTCTTTTAACACTTAACAGATAAGTACTGCATTAGGGGTCATGAAGGTCGTAACGATCACAAGAATGTCTGTTTGTAACGTTAGCGTCAAAGTTACCAAACATGAGTATTTGAAATCATTGTGCAGCATAAACATATTCACTTAGTGAGCCACTGATCGGCCAGTGTGATGAAGCCTCTTAAGACCTTTCCCATCATTTGGCGGGTCATCATTTCACCATGCATATAGATAAACTAAAAGTTGTTTTAAGTTGTTTGCAGCCAAGAGAGGAAAAACTGGTTTAGTTTGGTAGAATTAGATCCGCAAGCTATAAAAGAAGTTAAGTTCTGTTAGGCCACGCCAATTTAATTTCTTGGTTAACGGATTTTTCTAGAAAAATAATGAAGCGGGCGGGCGAAAAAAATAAAAACAGGCCTAGGCATCGTATCATGGCCCAAAATGGTACGATAAGAGCCATGAAGTCAACACACCAGGCTGGTTCAAAATTTAAACAATGAATTTTGAACTTTTAATGATACCAGTGCATTGAAAGATGGAATAACTGTAACAACTAGGATGAAAAGGTCTGTTTTCAACTGTTCAGGGCAATCAGCATTTTGTAGTTGATTCTGGATTTTTATTTTTATTTGCAAATCAGAAAAAAAATGAAGCGGCGAATCTGTTAACCAAGACATTAAATTGGTGTGGTCTTATGTACATTTAGTTTCTGCGAACGGATTTCCTATAGCGACAGCGTCCAAAGCAGTCAGATTAGTTTACACGGACGCGTCGACAGACTTCGGAGGATACGTGTTCAAGTTGGAACATCGTTCTGTACAAGGCACCTGGACAGAATCAGAAAGGAGACAGAGTTCCACCTGGAGTGAGTTGCGTGCCATTCATTTAGTGTTAGACGGTTTGAAGGAAGAATTGAATGGAAAATGTGTCAAATGGTAATGTGACAATACTGCTGCTGTCAGAATTGTACAAATGGGTAGTACAAAGAGACACATGATATTGCTTTTGACATTTTTGAGACGTGCGCACAGTATACTAGTGCGCCATTTCGTTAGAAATGGAGTGGATACCTAGAGAAGACAACGAGAAGGCAGGTGCACTGAGTAAATACTTTGATGTTGATGATTATGACTTGGATACTAGAGTGGTCTCATATCTGGACAGGTTTTTGGGTCCTCATGAAGTGGACAGGTTTGCCAATTACCTGAATAAGAAATTGGTAAGGTTCTATTCTAGAAGTTGGTGTCCAGGTTCTGAAGCCGTAGATGCATTGGCATCGTACGACTGTGCGGACTGTAATAATTGGTTACACCCACCTGTAGGTATTACTAGTACTTGGAGAGTTTTGAAACAATTGGAAGAATGTAATGCTAGTGGATTTTACCGCTGTGGAGATTAGCTAGCTTTTGGCCTTTATAATTTGTTGTATAAAGATGGAATGCAATTTGATTCGTTCGTACATGATTTTGTTGACCTGTAACCTACACGAGAGCTTTTCTGGACAGGAATGAGTAGAAATACTGGGTTTGGAAACAGTTAGGTTCAGGGTCTTAGCTTTGAGGATTTCATTTGTGGACAGAAAATCAAGGCCAAAGCTGAGTTCTTATTGAAAAAGGCCAATTGCTTGGATGTTGTAAAATGTATGGAAGATGAGGACTAATGAGGGCGTGGCGTCCAGGTGTGCGAGTACAGACAATGGGCATCAGGAAGCTGGGAACTTCGTTCGAGGCTGTAACTCCACAGCGAGCACATCGTTCTTTCTTTTCAGTGCTCGTTGTGGTATCTGGTTCAGTATGGAAGAAGGAGGAGAAAGTTTTGAGGCGAAAATGCAGAGAGCTATGGAGGTCAACAACAGAGCCATCCTCAACTCTGTGTCCACCATGATGGACCAGAAGTTGTCAGACATGAAAAGGTCTAACGAAGAGTCGGTCGAAGCTCAGCTGTCGGAGATCAAAAAGCTGAAGTCCACCAAGCCGACCTTCAAGAGGAAAGGAAACGAAAAGCAGTACAAGTTTTACCTACAAGCTACAAGTGGAAGAGCATCTGGGAGAGGCGAAGGATCTGGTGAGGCTGTAAAAGTACAGAAGGGCGTAGAAGAATTGGAGAAAGGTGAGAAACTTATAGTTTATCGGCAGAAATTGATTATGGTAGCCGATAAATCCGAAAACGGTTGGTCAATGGTCCAAGAGTACGTTGAAAACGACCTGGCAGATAACTCGGATGATGAGAAACGTATCTCCAAACTATAGTACAGATCCAGCAAGAAGAAGAAAGAAAAAGATATAATAAAATCGCAAATCCCGATCCTTCCACAAGTTTTCATATGCTAATTCTGCTCATAAGTCGCTGAATCACCGTGACAATTCTTTCAAACCAGGAAACTGTTTCGCCTGCGGAGAGGCCAATCACTGGAAGGCTTCGTTTCATTCATTCGTGTCCCAAACTGGTTAGCGCTAAGAAGAAAAACATGAATGCACAATCTACCCAATTTTGACATGCATCAACTTTTTCTCCCACAGCGGACTCGTACGTGGGTGCATGACAAGAATGTGAAAACTCATTTTTGTATCCGGGATCGGTTACGACCGGGGAGTTTATGGCTTTATAATATTTCATTTATGAAGAAGCTTAAGAAGGCCAACCTAAGGTTTCGGTCAGAGGCCGTTTAAAGAAGTGTTTGAATCACTGTATTTCAGTGTGGAGATGTGGTTTCCGTTTCTCAGGGACCGTCGTGTGCTCTGCTATCTGTCGTCCGGAACCAGGGAATGCAAAGGGTGGCTGACATCCCGCATTTGCTTGAAGAGAGTATTCGCTGCAGTTTCCCGTCTGTCCTGGAGGGTGGAGAAGGGGGTTGTTTGTATACTGTTGCCATAGATAATCCTCGGCCAATATTTCTGGCCAAATATTGTTACAATAAAGACTGATTTTGTTACAATAAAGACTGATTTACAATAAAGACTGATTTTGTTACAATAAAGACTGATTTTCAATAAAGACTGATTTTGTATACAGTCAAGTTGAAACAAAAACAAAAAAAGGAAGCAGGACTGGACTAAGCCAGGGGTTCCAAAACCTGACCAAGTGGGGCTACCTGACTGGAAGCTGACATGGCCACATGCCTCGGGACAAACCCTCTGTGTGCCGTTCAGCTCCTCATAATACTTTTTGAAATTTCACAACTTAAAGTCTGTACTTTTGTTTTATTGACAAAAATTTTTAAAAAGCTATTATTTTATATTATTGATTGGTTTGTAAAATTCTTTCAAGCTTTTTTTATGCTTTTTGCATTGTTTTCAGTGCTTAAGT
>NW_017804354.1:1642595-1658489 GCF_001625305.1 Branchiostoma belcheri
AAACTATAGTACAGATCCAGCAAGAAGAACCAAAGAAAAGATATTATTAATAAAATCGCAAATCCCGATCCTTCCACAAGTTTTCCTATGCTAATTCTGCTCATACGTCGGCTAAGCTGAATTACCGTGACAATTCTTTCAAGCCAGGAAACTGTTTCGCCTGCGGAGAGGCCAATCACTGGAAGGCTTCGTGTCCCAAACTGGTTAGCGCTGGGAAGAAAAACATGAATGCACAATCTACCCAATTTTGACATGCATCAACTTTTTTCTCCCACAGCGGACTCGTACGTGGGTGCATGACAAGAATGTGAAAACTCATTTTTGTATCCGGGATCGGTTACGACCGGGGAGTTTATGGCTTTATAATATTTCATTTATAAAGAAGCTTAAGAAGGCCAACCTAAGGTTTCGGTCGGAGGCCGTTTAAAGAAGTGTTTGAATCACTGTATCTCGGTGTGGAGATGTGGTTTCCGTTTCTCAGGGACCGTCGTGTGCTCTGCTGTCTGTCGTCCGGAACCAGGGAATGCAAAGGGTGGTTGACATCCCGCATTTGCTTGAAGAGTGTCTTCGCTGCAGTTTCCCGTCTGTCCTGGAGGGTGGAGAAGGGGGTTGTTTGGATACTGTTGCCATAGATAATCCTCGGCCAATATTTCTGGCCAAATATTGTTACAATAAAGACTGATTTTGTTACAATAAAGACTGATTTACAATAAAGACTGATTTTGTTACAATAAAGACTGATTTACAATAAAGACTGATTTTGTTACAATAAAGACTGATTTTGTTACAATAAAGACTGATTTACAATAAAGACTGATTTTGTTACAAGAAAGACTGATTTTGTTACAATAAAGACTGATTTTGTTACAATAAAGACTGATTTACAATAAAGACTGATTTTGTTACAATAAAGACTGCTTTTGTTACAATAAAGACTGATTTTGTTACAATAAAGACTGATTTACAATAAAGACTGATTTTGTATACAGTCAAGTTGAAACAAAAACAAAAAAGGAAGCAGGACTGGACTAAGCCAGGGGTTCCAAAACCTGACCAAGTTGGGCTACCTGACTGGTAGCTGGCATGGCCACATGCCTCGGGACAAACCCTCTGTGTGCCGTTCAGCTCCTCATAATACTTTTTGAAATTTCACAACTTAAAGTCTGTACTTTTGTTTTATTGACAAAAATTTTTAAAAAGCTATTATTTTATATTATTGATTGGTTTGTAAAATTCTTTCAAGCTTTTTTTATGCTTTTTGCATTGTTTTCAGTGCTTAAGTATGATGTAAAAGCAGTTTTTCACTTTCCTTTCTTTCCCCCTCCCCCTTTCTTTATTTCATCCCCCCCCCATGATAGAGACCTTTTTACCCCAGCTTGGAATCACTCCTGTATATATAGGACGCTAGGTATTGTCTAATTCAGCTACTTCCTACAGCTGATCTGACACAGGTGCCACATTCCGTTTCTGTGAGGCAACAGTATACAGCACAGCTGCCTTCCAAAATACTAGTATTTACGTACTTCAAATTACCCCTCTTAAGGCCCCATTCACCACACGGGGCTTAAAAGTGTACCGGTAAACTATTTAACGTGCCCGCTTTCGCAGCTGTAGCGTAGTCTCGCCAGATAAAGGCGTCATGCGCATGCGTAAATCAGGTGACGCCCTGCAGCTGTTGTTGGACAGGTGCCACCTGGCGAGGCAGCTGCTCTTAACAGAGACCCCTTGGGACCCCTAACCTGACTGCAGACAGAGAAATACCACTTAAAACAGTTAAAACGCCTCATTTCAGCAAAATATGTGCTCAGAAAATGATTTAAAAAAATTTAACACCTTAAATGATGCCACTTTAAAAATGTGGTCATTTCTAGTAAAAACGGTCATTTCTAGTAAAACAAAATCTAACACACTTCAGCTGCATCTCGCCAGATGACGCCACTGTACTGTAAAGTTTACAGGGTGATGTCATTACCTAGGAGACGCATTGAAACATGCATTTTTGCATCACCTCAATGCACCCCTCCCACTCGATGCAGTCATACTGTTCACACATACACAATGAAACACTGACACAAGTGTTAGGATGGGCGCGAGTGCATGGACACCGCAGCGGGGAGACATGTTCCACTACGAAACATGCCCTTGTCCTTCGTCTAGTATCTGCCCTTCTAGAGAGAGCGCCTCTGAGAAAGTTTGCTGTCGTCAGCTCTCACAAACCTGCATCAATGGCACATATGTCGTTATCCATGTTATCGTTATCGTTACGTTCGCAATCATGTGTTCTACATAACAACGGAATGGACAGTGCCACATGGTGAGACCAATCTGTCGTTCTAGAGAGAACGTTTGCTAACGTCAGCACACATGTGTCAACGTCATCTGTAGTAGTTGATTGGTTGAATTGAAACGTAGATAACGCGTGACCTGTTGTTGATTGGTTGAATTGAAACGTAGGTAACGTGACCTGCTGTTGATTGGTTGCGACTGGAGGCAAGATATGACGTGTTTTGACGAGATTAGACGATCCTCGAGACAATGGGTAGGATGGCGCCAAAATCTGCTATAAAAACGCCAGAATTCGGCTTGGGAAACAAGGAAGACCCATTCCGTAAACAGCCGTCGCATCGATCAACGCAGCTGACTACTTTCTTCTTACTACCGGTAAGCTGTGAATTATGTCCCTTTATTGTTTGAAATCTTTGTAGCATTGTACGTAAAGCAAGACAGTGTAGTACAGATCGTGTCCATGAGGTAGATGCAGTTTTGTGGACATTGTTTTTTTAATGTTACAACTTGTATGAATACGGGTGAACATTACGAACCTTTTTTGTACATCTGTTGTGTTTGTATTGAAAACCCTTCAACCAAGTCTACACGGTACAAAACCATTAGGTTCCACAAAACGCTATAACGTCTATTTTGGTGTATGTGTGTGTGTGTGTGTGTGTGTGTGTGTGTGTGTGTGTGTGTGTGTGTGTGTGTGTGTGTGTGTGTGTGTGTGTTGTATAGCTACGTAAAAGTAAAAAATTTCCGCCGCATTTGTCCTCCTGGGCTTAATCCTTTTGTTCGTTCATATACTAGAAGTCTTTTGTGTGCCGTGTTGTCGTTATGTTTGAATGGACAGCCTTTCTTTGTTGAGTGGTTGACTGGAGGCTCTTTTGTTGAACGTCTACAAAAGCCCACCCGGCCCCGTTTGTTGCTCATTGTTATACAGTAAAAGTTTAAGGGTTAAAAACGTGGTGTAGATGTCCCGCGTGTAACAGAGTGTGTATATTGTTTGTTGTTGCCAACGATTGAGTCCAACGATATTGTCAATAACATAAAACAAGCATGGCATTTTCTTGCGAATGGTGTGGCAAAGTCTTCGCCCAAAACCGCTGTCTCATCCGTCACCAAAAGTCCCAGGACGCATTGGATGACCTACACAGTCTGCTGCTGAGGACAGCGATGATTCAAGTTCAAGTTTATCTATTTCACCAGGGAATACCTCAGATCCATTGATCTGCTTTTCAGGTATCCCTGGGCACACATTAAAACATACAATTTCATAAAAATACATATCGAACCCAACAATATACAAAAACGTTACAAACATGTACAACACAGTCACATTATAGGCACATTTAGTTCATTTTCCAAATTCAGTCCTCTCCACTAGTCTACAGTCCGATTTTCTTTCTAAATGATGATGTTGACGTGATCAGTTTCCGCTGATCAGCAGCAAGACAGTTCCACAGGACAGGTCCTTGGTACCGCAGGCCGCCCTTGAAGGATTCCACATGTGCTTTAGGAGTGTCCAGCATGTGAGGGTCGAAGCTGTAGAGCTGTTTCGTAGCAGCTAGTGTTAGTACGAACTCTCAGCACTGGGGGTGACAGCCATTTGAACATATGTGTCATGTAGGCAGGTGCCTTGTGGCGAACTGCCTTGTGTACAGTTACTAATGTGTTCAATTTCACCCTTTCAGCCAGGGGTACCATACCAGCCTCTGCAAGCAGGGTTTCTGTAGGTACACGATCTTTGAGTGATAGCCCAGTGATAATCCTGGCTGCCCGATTTAACAGTCTAGTCAATTGTTGTGATCTTACTTTGTTACAATGAAAAAGTGACAGTAACCATGTAGTATCACAATAATCCAGGTTATTAATTGCGTAAGTCCACTATCTACACACATGTGTGCATCAATTGTCTCTGCCTTTCATTAACTACATCCAACTCGTCACTCGTAAGAAGCGTATAATAGACGCATTTTTACTTGTTTTGATAACGTGTCTTTTACCGACGCCGTTACAGTTCACGCAGCAGTTGGTAATTACACTGGAGCCATAGAACACGAACGCCAGGCCGACCACAACACCGCGGACCTCACCACCACCACAACCCCGAGGACATGGTTTGGGACCATCAACAACAGGTGGGGGCCCCCACCACCCCCACCACCACGTGCGCAACCACCACCCCCACCACAACCCCACTGACCCGACGTGGGAGTATGAACAACAGGTGGTGTATCGATATCCTCAATACCAGGACGAGGGTCGAGCTGTAGACGACAGCGAGTGAGGGAAGTGTGGTGGAACTAGAAATTCCACCACCACCTTCACTAATCGACCTAACCGATTTGTAAAACCTATATATATCCTTTTGTATGGATCGGAGTTAACATGCAGCAGCTTTCGGACACCACAACTATGGACGGTAAGTCTCTACTTGGTTTACAGACAATTCTAATCAGTAATTGTACTTTTCCCCCTACGCCCTACAGTCCTGTGTATTCAACTTCAAGAACGAACAGCCACGGTTAACTGTACATTTACTCGTTCGTTCTTACACTTGTTTTTCATGTTGGACCACTACGTGAACATGTCATCATACCATTTTCTTCCAAAGACTCATTCAAAGTTAACTATACATCTACTTGGAAATGTTTTATGTCGGACAAATTCATACAATTTTTTTTCGTGTATATATCGTTACGTGTTATAGACCATGTCAGGAATTTCAAACCCTACTTTCGTATATTGTTACGTATTATAAATAAGACCATGTTTCCACACATCCGTCTTACCTGTCTCTAACTTTTCAGTATATCATCTTACCCTTACTAGAATTCCAGTGCGTAGACAGGTTGGTGGACGATTGGCATCGCCTGCTCATAAGGACTGCTCTCGTCCTAAACAGACGTAAGTTTCTATTCATTACCCTCATGTATATCTAATACCTATGCCTATTATCTAATACAGTTATCACGTGTAAGAATCACATTATAAATACAGTGGTAGTTGTTTAAACGTCGTATCTTTTACATCATGAACAGTACAACACTACGCCGAAGCTCTGAGAGAAAGGACTGAGTCGGAATCGGCGTCTGAGGACAGCGCCAGCGTGGTGGAGGTGTACGTCGAACCGCCAGCATCACCGGAGCTGATCGACATCTCAAGTTCACCACCACCATCACCCAGCTCCACCAGGGCCACAACAGGTAGCCCACCGGCCTACGAGTACACACCACGCTCGCCATCTACATCACCACCCCGCTACAACACCGGTACCACGTGGTAAATAAAAAATATACAGTACGTACTGTATGCCTGTTCATTTTCCTATTATCGTTATCGCTCTACGGGTCAGGGTACGTACAAATAAAATATTCTACGTGCCTATTCATACCCGTGTAGGGGTCATGATATAGCAAACAACATACAAATAAAACCTTCTTTGTGTCGTGTGCCTGTCTTTCTTTCACTCGTGTAACACTACATATTCATGATGTGATGCCTGACGATACGCCGCTCCGGGTATATGACTTAAAAAGGTACACGCGCCAACTCCAAATGGTTGCTCACTCGATGGCTTTATTCGGTGGTTATAGCAACTGCCAAGGCTTTATCACACCATATTCACCTCGGGGCAGGTCATTACGCTATTATCATATAGCCTATCAAAGGCGAGTGAAAGAGAGACCTGATAAACACAGCCATTCTCAATCTCAGAGTGCTCATGGTATTTCAGAATGCGACGTTTTCGACGATGTCGCATGAACATGAAACATTAGGTCCAGCGTTTACAGTTGAGTTCGCAACTAATCCTTAATTTTGTCAATGATTTGAATAGTCTTTTTTATTTTCTTGCCAATTACAGATCGAAATTGGTAGGTATAACCAGACTCCCTCACGTAACAGAATTTGCACTCTCTGTAACAGTAACTGTATAGAGGATGAAGCACACTTTGTCTTAGAATGCTCACTGACATACGGAAATCCTTTGTTAGTTCCTTACAGTTAGAAAAGAAATATGCATGCTTACCGAAAATAGACATGTTTAAACATATCATGACATCCAAGCACTACGATGTAAATGAAAAGCTACGTAAATTTGCCCATACATGTTTCAAAAAGGGAGAAGAGATCCTGTGATCCTGTAGATCTTGTAGATACATCATGTAGATAGAGACGTAGCACAGAAATGTAACACTTGTTTCTTCTATACCTGTACCCAAGTTATCTAACTTAGTGCATTTGGCTCATGTAGAGCGTGAATATGCAATAAAGTTCATTGTCATTAATATATGTGGTGTGTGTGCGTGTTCATTTTCCAGAGCGAGGTATAGAGTCCGGTATAGGTGAATACAAATTCTGATTGTATTCATTGATTACTTTGATAAGAAATTTTTTGCCACGGCCTGCTCCTCCTGTAACAAAAAGTCGCAAAGGTTGTGGTTTGAAATTGGTTTCATTAGGTGCTTGTCTTTGCAGTTCAAGCTTTCTGACATGCTTTTGTATTTGTCTCTGTCATACGCGTTCATAAAACATTGCTTTACAATACGTTACCCTGGTTATCTGAGTTGAAAAAGAACACGCTTAACTTCGCCTGACCTCTTCCAATGACGTCATTAAACCCTCATAATGTATATCATATAAAATATACATAAATTACTTCATAGTTATGAATAAATTAACTCATAGTTATGAATATATCAATATAATCGATTGTATGTCGTTAATTAGACCATTAGCTACATTCCTGCATGCATCTGCATATCCTTAACCATAAATCTGCATGCGCTTAGCATAAATGATTGTGACCTCTGACCCAGGATTGTTACTTATCCCTTTTATTTCAAAAACCAATGATTGTTACTCCGTGAAGGAGGTCAGGACCTCCGGACGGAGTGTTGTGATCGGCTGATTTTTCATGTTTGCAGTCAAAACACTGGGTTCTCTTTGTGTAATCGGCACGCAATTTCATACGCCGTCTGCGGGCATGCCCGTGTTGATGCACGAATGTGTATTTTTGCCGTTGCTGCTTTCGCGGTCAATGTAATATTGCAGACGCACCCCTACAATTACGAGGCGAATTGGAATGGTCCAGAAAAACGCGTTGTTTGGAATAGCAGTGGGGGGGGGTGGAACTTCATGCAGATACGCGGTGGTTTTGATAAGTGGTTCCAGATGCTTTTGCCCATGCTTAAGAGATGCCAAGTTTTTTGGAAGATGTTCGCAGCCAAAACGCATTCTTCCGTACGTCGCATTTCTGTGTAATTTCGCATGTGGTGTGGCATTATGTCCGGGATGATGCACGTCTTTTTATTTTTACCGTAGCTGTTTTGATATTGAAGTAAATGCATATTTTAGAAACATCCCTACTTTTACAATCCTGTGGAATAGGCCGTAGGTTTAGGCAGTTGTCTGGTAGCAGAGGTACTGTAAGCAGATATCCTGGTTATCTGACCGGCGGTAGTAACACTCGCGGTGCTTACCGCAACTGTTGCTGGATTTTGCCCTGTTCCAGGCGCGCTTAATTAGGTACAGGCACGGTAAGACGGTGGGACTGTGTTCGTTACTAGACACGACCATGATAGTCCGATCTTTATGTGAATGCAATGATTGTGTGTGTGTAATTAACCCTAAACAGTACACCTGGGGTCCGCGCGGACCCCAGCACTATATATTCTGTAATATCTTTTTTGTTTCTAAAGATTTTTTTCTGAAATTTTAGGTAATTGTCACCCGCAAAGTTGTCTCTCGATACAGTGCAGAAAACTCCGTTTCTACCATTTATAAAAAAAAATTATATCTGATTTTCTTTTGGGGTCCGCGCGGACCGGCTTTCGATCATAATGGATACACTGGCGTTCTTATACATTACCTTATTTCCGTTTTCATATGTTTTTATGCGTTCATCGTATGTTTACCAAGTTTTCAGAGAATGGTGTAGTAATAGAATTGAATTTTAATAACTTTGGTGTAATTATGACGTCATATGACGTCAGAGCTAATAATATAGTCCGCCATATTGGATTTTGACCAATGACGTCATCAAATTAGCATATTCTATGCATATTAAATGTTTAAACTTATATTTATTTATGTAAGATGTTATTAATGTTGGAAAAGAAGTGTAATTTTATATGAAACTCAGAAAATTTTTATGTTTAAACCAAAATTACTTCTATTTTCAAAAAAACTATCCGTTACCATGGCAACACAAAAAAACATCAACTTACTAGTATAAAAATAATATGAACTTTTTTCCAGAGACATTTTAGGAAAGGTCTCCAAATTTGATACTTCTAGCGCAAGCCGTTTAGCCGCTATCTGAGATCAAAGTTGGGCCTCAAAAGCCCCTTCAGTCTGAAAGGGGTTTAAAAATCGGGTATTTCTTCTTGTCTTCTTTACTTCACCAAAAAATAGAAAAAGTTCAAAATGTATGATTTTTGTATGTAATGTGGACACAGAGGTTCCCACATCAGTTTGCAAAACAATTGAGCCGGTAGCATGTTGATAATTTCTAAAAATTAGAAAAAAAACTGCTCTGGGGTCCGCGCGGACCCCAGGTGTACAGATTAATCAGTCCGGGAAGGTGTTCTGTTGAGGGTTAAAATGAACTTCGAACTTGAAGCACAGTATCTTTACACGCCCTGGGAGCAGTAATGGATTTAGCTCTTTTTATGTTTTATGCTTGTGACGCGCCCTCATTGTATTAACCGTTGCCTAATTATAATGTCTGCACAGTAGGTCTGGCGTCGACGCTTGGGATTTTGTTGAAATATATAAAACTTCACGGAGGATTGTCACCTATGGCTTCTTGTTACTTATTCTTTTTGTTTCAAATCTATTTTCAGTATACTCAATACACATCATCACAATGATGTCAACACACGTCCTCCCACGGCGGTCTGTCACTACGGCATTCTTTCCCATTGCTAGGCGCGTTCTAAAAAGTATCGGGTTACAAGACGCTATTTTGGCCTGTATTGGACTACCAGTAAAACACTTGAAAATAAACAAATAATATTTGGTGGTAAATTTCGTCAAATTAAAATTAAAATATCGTCTTAACATCCTTTAATGTTAGCTTTTTATGTTAAATCAATGATTTTTTTAAAATTCGCTCAGAAAGACGATTATTTTCGGGTTTCCGAGCACAAGTCATGTCACGTTTTTAGGCAAACTTCGTTCAAACCTGGCTACGTATATTGCACCAGATCCTCGATTTTTATATTTTTCGCTGACTAGGGATCAGATAAAAAATCGTGTTTTAGGGATTTTTTAATTTCTGATTTTAAGTCTAGTTTTTGTCGACATAGTGGTGAAAAAATTGCATTTTTTGACATTTTTCTCACTAAATTACCCATAATTCAAAATTGAGGCCATTTTTCAAAAATCCCTAAAACACGATTTTCGGGACAACTGTGACAGTCATTTTGAGCCGTAAATGGGGTATGCTTGACTCTCCATGTTTCCAGGTTTGAACGAGTTTTGCAGACATGTCATATTGCCAGAAAGTGTGCATTGTGTTATTCATGCAGGCATAAAGAATCATTACAGTATTCAAGGTCACCCAAGGATACGACAGTAGCTTCGCTACATGTTACATACCCACCAAAAATTATAGCGGACATGTACTGTCCAGGAAACTGATTGTATCTATAGAAAAGTGTTGTTTTTTATCTGTTGCGAAGCACTCGGGCAGAAGGGCTTCTTTTGCCGCTATGTTGTAAATGACCGCAGGTGACCCCGAAATGGAACGCGGGTTCGATTCGAATTGCCCAGATCGAACACGATCGAACACAGTTCGGATTCTATGAAATGTGGGAACTTTGCAGCCCAGATTTTACCACCGTGTCCACTGAGCACCATTTTTGCAGTAATGACATTGTATAAGAAAACATTTTTCAGGTGCAGCACAGAGAAATGTTAACGCTCCAAGAATGGTCAAAATATTTGAAGAAGTTCCCTTAGGCCACACCAATTTTGTTTGTCAGTTGTCTCACCAAATATGAAGACCATCCATCCAAGCCCTCTTGAGTTATTTTGTTAATAGACAGACAGACAAAAAGACACACTGACAAACGACACACACACACGCACACGCAAAGTTTCGTTTGCTCGCCAATGTTGCATGGAACGATGTTTTGTAAAACCCTAAACGAGCCTCGCGGCTTTCGCTAGGCCCCACCGATTATCCCCCGCCAGACAGATTGTATCAATTCGCTGCCATAAAGTAGTGCGAAGTAAACAGGACTCGTCTACAGTACCAGTCGGTCGAATATGCAGGTAACTTGTTAGTTACCACATACTACTATAACAATTCCATGTCTCGGAGGTTTAGAGTTCTTTTGCCCCATATTTCAGGTTTTTCGACTCCCCAGATGACTGAGCGGATGGATATAGTTGTAATGCTGTGATTGTCTCCTGTTGGTAGCGTCAGTTCACGGTGGCCATTGTAAGGTGAGGTTGTTTTCTTCTCTTTAGTTAGTCACGAATCCGCAATTGTCGCATAGAAAAGCTGTTTCGCAGTGTATCTGGGTTCGTAGATGTTACTGGTGAGGAACCGTCCTGTTAGTTACGGTCACTCAAGGCGTTCAGCCCGGAGTCCTTTGTTAGAAATCGAGATTTTTGTTGCGTTGGATTTTACATGTAGCGGAAACGATGGTTCCGAATCTGATCGGGACATTTAGCTTATGCTTGAAAAAGTAGCCTTTGTTGCTCTCCGTACTGAGCAATGTGGGTGTGAACTGCACTTTGTTGGTTATTTTTAATGCATGTACAATTTCTGTTACACAAGAGCTCTTCGTGTTTACTGAACTGAAGCTTGAGCGCAAGCAGCCCGTTATTATAATTTATAGCTTAGCCATTTTATGTTTTAGGATAACTACAACGCATGAAATTGAATATAGCGTAAGTGTTTATTGGGTTACATTCACCCTCAGCCCGGTGCGTATATCGACGTTATTATGAGAACGGGATCAAAACTGTTACGGATATTTGCAGCCTTTTATCTGCTGCCTATTGTTTGAAGACCACGAGGGGCCAGTAGGAATTTGCATGACAACTGCCGCCTAATTCAACAGTTTGGAGGATGGTTGACAGAGCTTGACCTGAATTGTATCAGTCTGTACAATGTATTGGCTACTTGAACTGTACCATGCTGCACACTCGTGTTCAAGTACTTTGAATGTCTTATTTTGCATGTTCATTTAATTCTCATGCGAATACTTGGTCCTAAATGAGGTGTTCATTTTTACAGGTCAACCAAGAGAGGATTGTGAGAAGATGGACATGGGTCTGGGTTTGATGACTGAAGACTTCGTCAGCATCGATACCAGAAACACCAGGAAAATGCAATCAGTCATTGATAACATTGAACAGCAACATTGAATCCAAACACATCTTACGTGTTTACATAGGTGACAAAAAAAGCAAACACTGATTGGAAATGGCAGAACATCCATCTTACTCGGGGTGTGTTAGTCAGGTGTTCTTAAAAAGCTGCCAAGCCTCTTGGAAACCCAGACCTCGGGGACTGTGTCACTGGCTCAGTGGGGGCTTGTGTAGCTTAGTTTGATGGGTTTGTTGGATGTTAATGCCTCAAATCATTTTTTCATGTTTGGTCTTGTCCCTTGAACGCTTAATGCAGATGTGTTTGGTAAAGAAACAAAAAAGGGAACAACTTGAGATTGTCCAGTACATTTCTGCATGTTGTATATTGTTTGGCATAATCTTTCTGTAATTGTGATCCGAAAATCAAGTCCAGTTCTGTTCATTGATTGTCATTTGTTGGAAGCATGTCAGTTGTGAAATTAATTGTGATGGTTGGACATACAGGTGATGTATATAAAGGACAGACCTTATCCAAATGGTCCATCAATGATTGTTAATAGAATGGTTCTCATGCGCATGGCTCAGTGGCTGTTTCAGAGAATGTAATGAGATAATGTGTCTCGACTCTAACTATTCTATTACAAATAGAGGCAATTTCCATGTTGTGAAGTGAAGGGTCTGTGAATTGAAATGGTATGTGCAGAGGATTTGCAAGGTCTGGGGTAGGGATGGAGGATCGTGACCTTGCACAATGATAGTGGTGCATTCTGTTGGTTCTATGAAATCGCGTATGGAAATCGATATCGGTTTAAAGGCTGAACCGCACTCAAGAAACAGCAGTTACAAACTCAACCGGTTCAACACTGGACCTAATGTTTCGTGTTCATGCGACATCGTCTAAAAAGTCAAATTCTGAAATGCCATGAGCACTCCGAGATCGAGAATTGCTGTGTTTATCTGGTCTCTGCTTGCAGCATAAACCCTAAACAGAACATAAGCTACATGTATTACTGGTATACTTGAGTTCTGATTACATCTGTAGTAGAACTGCTTTTCAACCACTAATTATTATCTCTTGTGATTATATATTGTAGGTTTGACACATTACTGTTGTATGCATTTTTTATTATTTGGAGGCCATTTGCTCTGAAGTATTACAATAATGATAGACACACTGAGTCCACATTTTTACTGTGTGCTCAGCGATCTTGATCGCGACTGATGTGAGCGAGTAGAGACAGGTTCACAATAAAGGTTGCCACGACGGCAACGTTGTCTAGTTCAACACCTCGAATAACCAGATGGGAGGCCATTTGCCCTAACGTATTACACAAATGATAGACACTTAGTCCACATTGTACTGGGTATACTTCAAATCTTGGGACTGATTCAAATTTGACAGTCTCAGAATTTAATAATGTATGCTTTTTGTGGAAGAAAAGCATCCATGGAAGGAAAGCATCCATTCATCCATCCAGTCTTCTTCCACGAATCCAGAGTCTGCAAAAGATAAGAAAGAAGTCTTTAAACTCCCTGCAAACTCCCTTACACAGACTAAGGGGAAGGGTAGAACTACCTCGGCTACCTTAAGATTACACCCACACATGTTTAGAGTTAGACCTACTTGCTCTGACTTTTGTGCCATCTCCTCATGTTGATGGGGTATGTGCCAGACACCAACATCTTGCAGACACTTGAAAGCGGAAATGAACTTAACCATCACCCTTGATATATGAACAATGTAGTCGCTCTTTAGCTTCTGTTGTGTTTCCTCTGTTGGCAGCACAATTGTGAGATCGAAATGCTTCAGGGCTTTCTGTGGGGTGCTGTTTGGTATGTCACTTCGCGAAGCGCAACCCATTGACTGCTGGTATTGCTTCATGGTGCACTTGATTTTTGCATGATCACTGCTTTCTTACCCATCCTGTATCGCTCCTACAGACCATCACTGTCATCGCAATCACTCAGAAAGCTATCGAACGTTTTTACGCCTTCAGGAAGCTTGTACTCTGATCTTTCCTATGGATGTTCGCATCCCTCAAAATAAGAAACTCTATAAAAACCATAGCAGAAGCGATACAGCTTGGGTAGGTAAGCTGGAAGAGGTACAGTGTTCCCATCAGGGAGACAAACCCCTCCACCAGTGACGTTGTCCTTGTCAGTGGCTTCCCATGGATCACCACATAGACCTGTACGTCCTTCGTCTGCATCTGCTTCACGACCAGGAACGCTGGCCTTTTTTTGCTCCATGCAGCTTCCTGGTCAACACTGCCATTGTCCTAGAAATAATAGACAATAATAAGTTAGCATTACAACTGAGCAGACACATGTTTATTTCTGACAAGCTCATCCCCATTTGGGTTTAATTGAATATTAAGACAATTAGCAGATGATCTGACTTGTTCTACACCCCTAATTATTATTACATTACATTGCATTACAAATGGGCAGACACATGTTCATTTCTGACAAGCTCATCCCCATTTGGGTTTAATTGAATATTAAGACAATTAGCAGATGATCTGACTTGTTCCACATCCCTAATTATGTGTGCTGATTGCTTATTTCAATGGCTTTGAAATTTTGAAAAAAAAAACGTTTTAAAATGTTTCAATGAACAGTGATTTACCCAAATGTATTCTAAGCTGTGGAGGATTTTAATATATAATCCTATTCTATATAATCTCTGTCCACCTCAACCCCCGCCTCAACTTCTACATCAACTTCTGCCTGAACTTCTGCCTCAACATCCACATCAACATCACACCTGGAAATGAGTTGAAATATATCAACATGGATCGATTGTTACAGTTATATTTTCATTATATGAAATGCGATTCGTTTTCTTTGAAACACCACAGCAAAAATCAGAGGAAATTTGACTAACGTTTCCCCCGGCACTGCACTGTCAATCTCCATCTCAGCGTCAGAGTCATCACTGTACGACGAAGATCGCTGCACGTGATGCCACGTCACGTGCAGCTGGTGTGGTTGACGCCGGCGATGAACTTGATGCCATTGAAGTACTACAGCTTCAGGTGTCTCTTGTGCTCTTTTTACGTGCCTGGTCAGATGCACGACGTTCTGAACTAGCCTCAAGCAGGAAATGTAGCAGACACTCACAGACGCAACAACTTAACCACATACAGTTCCCGACAACCAGGCCCTTTTACTAAAAACGATAGAAAAGTTTTCTTTTCAACTTAAATGCAACGACCTCAGCTGATTCAGGCAGTCTTGGTGTCATATACTCTAGCAGTAGGATTCGGGCTCTTAACTCGGCTACCTTAAAATTACACACACAAATGTTTAAACTTAACTGTTCTGACTTTTGTGCCATCTCTTCATGTTGGTGGGGTATGTGTCAGACAACAACATCTTGCAGGCACTTGAAGGCGGGAATGAACTTGACCATCACCCTTGCTACATAAACAATGTAGTTTCTCCTTAGATTCTCTTGTGCTTCCTCCGTTGGCAGCACATATGTGAGATCAAAATCCTTCAGTGCTTTCTGTGGAGTGCTGTTAGGTAGGTTTGTTCTCACTCTATCCTTGACTGCGGACTGATTCACCCAGTGGTATGACTGGTTTGTGTTATCCCGACCTTGATGTTAAGCTGTGGGAAGACTGGGTGTTGCCAACCCCAGACGTCTGCGACAAAACGAACACTCAAAGCCTAGCATGTCACTTCGCGAAGAGCAGCCGATGGACTGCCGGCATTGCTTCATTGTGCACTTGTTTTCTGCATGGCCACTGGTTTCCTTATAAACGGCGGGTCACACAAATGTGATGGCGGGTGATCGATATTCGCTTTGCCGTCATGTGATGTTTTAGGCTGGTACAAAGCTGGTACAAAACTGTTTCCTGTACATTACAATTTCCAACATCTCGTCAGGAATTGCAATGACATCAGGTTTGATGACAAAGTCACGGTTACCTTTTAAATTAGAACAGGTAGTGTAAGCGACTTTTTTCCTACAGCTGCATTTGAGGTGTCGTGAAACAATCTCCATGGTAACAATCTTAGCTTTTACAGTGAACTTGTTGACACAACGTGTAGGCTCATCTGGAACATTAAGTGGAAGTATTTCTCTATAGGTGGTTTCTCCAGTTAATGCAATGTACTTATGACCTGATATTATTGAAGAACACACAAAATATTGTGTGTGTGTGTAGTCGGTAAAAACAAGAGAAAATGTGGAATGGTTACTTCTAATGATTTTGTCTGTTAAGTCGTCACCCGAGTCTTTGCTTGACTGTGTGATGATCGCTGTAATGCCCTCGTCGGCAA
>NW_017804354.1:1659352-1660776 GCF_001625305.1 Branchiostoma belcheri
AAGTCGAACAGGATTCTCTCGACTGTACTGTGTTCGACTGTGCCAGTGGTTTTCAGGCAGATGGTGCTCTGTATCCTATAAGCAGTTTGTGATTGCACTATTACTAAAACCTATTGTATTATTTTTGCAGGCTACAGATAATTACAGTATCTTCATGTACTTACAATACATTGATAAAAAAATTTACCTTGCTGTCAGACTCGATGAAATTATTCAATAATTACTTGATAATTATCCAATTATTATGGACGAGCTTAAAGGCAACATGAATTGAAGAAACAAGTTCTTAATGGTCAATATTCTTTGCCGACTGTTGTCCGCGTTCATTTTTAATACGCCCCCCTCCCACAGAAAAATACGTGCCCTCCCTTTTCCTCCGAAGAAAACATGCAAAACAATGACACTGTGCTCTTCACCATTCAATCAAACGATATTCGACGTTCTCCAGACATACACCGACAGGTATCGTAGGTCCTTCTTTTATCCATCGGCAAATTTCTCTATCTACACAATGCCATGTGGTAGAGATATCCAAACCGTAAATTATTTTTTATTTCTTGCCGCCGACGAACGTGCAAATAGTAAATTGATTAAGTACCTACCTGCCCACTATCCTAGCTTCCAACGCCATCACAGTGCACGGGCAGGTCGTTGATCGGTCTGACTTGGGGCTGAAATGGGTCGTTGGTCGTGTTGAATGGATAGGCTGAAATCGGTAGCGTTTTGGTCGTAAATTTTGCCCATTGATTTCTGATGGTCGTAATCTGGGCTGGGATTGGTCGAATATTGGGACATTCCAGACCAGTTCACGACCATATCCATCGCGTCGACTAATTCACGACTAAGTAACGACTAAAAAGTCTGAATACGGTCGTTTCATTTCCACCACTCAAAAACGACTATAGTTGTCGTGACAACAAGTAACGTTGCCAGGACTACAGCAACAACAATAACACTCGGCCGCCATCTTTACCGCGGTGAGTACTGGGATTGGGACGCATGTCACCGTGGTGACGGTTTCCTTGGCTGCGAAAATGATTGACAGCTAAGCGCACCACGTGCATCAGGCTTCGTATCAACTCCGGGGAGTGACGCATGTCACCGTGGTGACGGCTTACGTATCTACCGGAATGATTGACATGTCAGGGGGTCACGTGATTGGCGGCTCGGAGGCCGCGGTTTTTGTCGTGGTGAGGACCTACATCGGACCAAATAATGCGTTCGCGTTTGTTCCTGTTTCAACTATGTTTACAGCTATAGGTGTAATATTTTCTATGTCATGAAACCCCACTTCATTGTGCTTTTTTGGGGAATGTCAGAAATAGTCGGGCCGGACACAACTCATAAACAAAAGTTAAAACCCAGGACTGCGTTAGTACCGTAGGTATCCACAAATCCTTTTATATGATACTGCTAAAAGAAAC
>NW_017804354.1:1660826-1663860 GCF_001625305.1 Branchiostoma belcheri
CGGCATGTTCAGTACGTGAGCCGACGCTTTCTCTCTGCAACATCTTTTTCCATGCCAGCACTCGTCTGTAATAGTGTGCTGACAATTCGTCTACTGTTTGTAGAATCTTCTTATGGCTAACAGCAAGACCACATTTTGAAAATTTCAAAAAGTGTTCCAATGAACAGTTTGGGATTTCTAAGTTTACTTCGTACAGCTGACCTATTCATGTTCTTTGCAGCAAAGGAAATTCTCACATTCATGCCTTTGGGATAGGTCTACTTGGGATAAATCTATTACACACACACACACTTCCAAGTAGTACATATACAAGATTTATGTGAAAAATGCCCAATGCTTTATATCAGTTAACAACTTGTAGTGAAGTGTGTACCATTGGTACTGAATTCGTACCTTCAGCATCACCAGCGGCATCGCCTCTACTGGCACAGGTGGTGCACCGGTCCCCTTGAAAAGCTTGGGCAGCATCTTAAGCGCTTTCTTCAGCGTCTTGTCTACAGAAACAAAACCAGGTCAAACATTAACTTATATCTTACATCAGTAGTAACATACCGGGTAATACATAACAGCAGTACCATGATAACTGAGGATGGTTGTCAAGTTTTGTATCAGTTGTTGGATTGAGTACTGCTGCGTGTTGCTGGAGAACCTGAACAAGTCATTTGGACAGTTGCTTCTCTTACCCTTGGGGTAGGTGATGTGTGCTTTTGTGACTTTTGGTCTGGGGGGGGCTGAGGATGCCTGGGTGGGTGGGTGGTAGACCCATACCGGAGTGCCGGTCTGCTGGAGTGAAGGGCGGGCTGTGGCCTGAGATGTGTATACGGTAGTTGTAACAGCTGTACCAGGAGGTGGTGGTTGACGGTCGATTTGTGATACCGGCCTGGGAGGGTGAGTGTTAGCCCCAGGCTGGAGTGAAGGGTGGGCTGTGGCCTGAGATGTGTATATGGTAGGTGTAACAGACGTACCAGGAGGTGGTGGTTGCGACGGTACAGCTGGAGGGAATGAAGCTGGACTGGGAAACCTCGGTGGGAGACCCGTCTGTGTGGGCGACGCCATTACGTTCGAGGGGGTGCGAGCCACAGGGTTGTAGTTGAATGAAATGTCCTCGTCGATAACGACGACAGAATCACTAGCGGTAGCCATATAGTGACGGGCAGTTCCAAATTCTCAACAGTTCAGTGCGAGCCGACAGCTTACCTTGACAGGAAAGAGAGCGTAGCGGTCCGGGAAGTTGAAGGTAGACGCACATGGGCCAGAGGGGGAGGGGGGCGAGTACCGCCGAGGCGGCGAACGCAGCGATCCGCCGGTTGTTGACGAATAAAGTCCGGTGGTTAGGGACGGCGAAGAGTCCGAACACCGCTGCCACCAGTGTAACGATCCAATCCCAGGGTTTATGGAATGAACAGAAGAGCCGAACTTGGAGTACTGTGGATCTGTATGTATTCTTCAGTAGAACATGTGGGTACAGTCATCCAGTTTCAACTGGTTTCCTAGGTGACCTCTGTAGGTCACTGGACTGTCCTATTCTACTAGGGGGGGTATCTTTGGGGTCTTACAACAACATATGTAAGAAAATGTCAAAGCAGGACATGTTTAAACACGATGTTATGCAAGAACGAATGTACAGTATTAATTAATTATGTTTCCAAATGTTTCAAAAAAAGAGAACTAAGGGCAACTAACAGTAGATGATAGGTAGTATATAGTATTGTTGTAATGTATAGATTTCTAGCACTTTGAATTAGAATATATATATTATAACAATAATATGTGGAAGACGAAACGCATTTTATATCAAATTGTACCCTCTATAGCAATGACCGAAATGAACTCTTTGACGTAGCCTCCAGATTCTACCCAAACTTTCACACATATACAAATGAGAAGAAAACCACTCTCCTCTTAACATCCGAAAACCCACAAATTATAGAAAAAGTGGGATCCTTTGTCTTCCTCTGTCTTCAAAAAGTGAAACCCAGTAGTTTTTAACAGTAGATTCTTAGTAGTTATCAATAGTTCTATATGTACTTATTGTCTGTTTTTATACCATATCTCTTCTGTTTCTGCAATTAGCCCTCGGGCAAGAATTTGCAATAAACAATTGATTATAATTATAATACTATTCTACTGTACTTTCTCTATTCTTATCAGGAAGATGCTCATGTCGATTGTGATGTCACCTGGCACCTGGAACAAATTAAAACACTGTTAACAGATGCAACTGTTGTACTAATCATCATTTACCGTATCTACATATACTTATGTATGCGTGAAATAACTCGGTTGATTTATTCACAGCAAAGAGAGGGTAGGAAGTAAACGATAAACGGTTAATGTCTTCAGATGTATTTACTCAGATTTACCGAAGCAAGCTGTGCGAAGGCAGGATGCTGTCTGCCCTCTTCAGTGAGTTCCTGGACATGTAAAGTCACTGAAACAGAAAGGTGTTCTTATCAGTTGGCGTATCACATTAACTTTTGAAAAGAATTGTCAGCATGTTGCTTCGGCATGGGGAAGGGGAGCATAGTGATTACGAATGGCGCAAAATCATGGACGCAGTTTACGAATTACGTTAATCAGGACGATTTTGAAATCAGCTTACGGTGTACTAGTAATTCACGGTTTACGTTTTACGTTGTATAAAGGTAACGCCTATGCTTAATGTAGTATATAAGGGACCAATTACGCCTTACGGCGAATTTGCTGCTGCTGATTTTGTTTTACTTACCTGCTTCCCCCTGACGAGACCTCTCCTCCGCCGAGGCCAACAGAGTCCCATTTGGCCTCGTTACTGTAACCCTCAGCGCTGGCGATGTTGTGGTTGGTGGTGCCTTTCTACAGAAATGATATATTGAAGATGTCTTTATTACCTCCATGAAAATGGAGCTATTGTTTTTTTGGTCGCGCGTGTGTGTGTGTGTGTTTCCCGTACATTTGTAGTCAGCATAACTTCATAACGCCTTTATGGATTATGATGATATTTGCTATGTTGGTAAGTCTTGGGAAGACGAAGGTCAAGGTCAAATATGGGTCT